>NC_045441.1:38555919-38590423 GCF_002776525.5 Piliocolobus tephrosceles
CTTCCTTCCTTCCTTCCTTCCTTCCTTCTTCCTTCCCTCCCTCCTTCTTCCTTCCTTCCTTCCTTCCTTCCTTCCTTCCTTCCTTCCTTCCTTCCTCCTTCCTTCCTCTCTCTTTCTCTCTTTCTTTCTTCTTTCTTTCAAGGGAGTCTCGCTCTATTGCCCAGGCTGAAGTGCAGTGGCACCATCTTGGCTCACTGCAACCTCCACCTCCCAGGTTCAAGCAGTTCTCCAGCCTCAGCCTCCCCAGTAGCTGGGATACAGGCACGTGCCACCACGTCTGGTTAATCTTTGTAATTTTAGTACAGGCGGGGTTTCACCATGTTGGTCAGGCTGGTCTCAAACTCCTGACCTCAGGTGATTCACTCGCCTCGGCCTCCCAAAGTACTGGGATTACAGGCGTGAGTCACCGCACCCAGTCAGCTTTTCTTTCTTTATGCCCTTAGCACTAAATTAAGGCCAGGCCATCGCTGTCTTTTTTAACTGAGAAGGGCACCCCTGTGTCTTGAGTCCTGTCCAACAACAAGTCCACAGCCGAAACAGGTGGACCATCTTGTTTGATCAAAATAGTTATCTTTTCTCTCTTGGAGGAGAAAAACACACATGAAAGAAAGCATTTCTGTACTCTGTTCAGATTCCAGATTCCAGGCTTCAGCCATAGCAGTGCAGCCATAGCTGTGATGCCGTCTGCAATAAGGAAATTTCATGACCTGACTTATTCCACATTTCTCTCAAGAAACTGTCCTCTAAAAGTATTGGTATCTATTTTTCAGGAACAAAATATTTTCAAACACTTCAACAGAATCTTAGAAAGGCTTCAAGACAAAAATGTAAGGTGGCTTCAAATACATAACACCGGGTCTTTATTTTGGTCATGACACCTTGTTTGAAAA
The DNA here is from genome assembly GCF_002776525.5 of Piliocolobus tephrosceles. NCBI lineage: Eukaryota > Metazoa > Chordata > Mammalia > Primates > Cercopithecidae > Piliocolobus > Piliocolobus tephrosceles. Next base: position 38,556,810 of record NC_045441.1, read on the forward strand.
AAAGGTAATTTATAGGTATATATTATCCCTAATTTGGTCATTATAACATAATAAATTATAGAATAAGAAGCAGGTATTATACAGATGAGGAATCTTGTCTAAGGGCACACAATGGTAGATGCGGGACTAGAGCTGTGGTTATTTCCAGTCTGATATAGTCAACAGTTAGTGTGGAGTCCCAGAACCTGCGTGGAAGACCCAGGGGAAGTGTTTCATAATCGTAAATGCCTGCCTGCTAGAAAGACCTTTGGGGTTTTTCCTCAGAGAACAAAATATTTATTACACAGGGTTGATTGCTATAATTTAGCGTATTTTTCATTGAATTGGCAGGTCATGTAGGCAAGGTGGCCTTATGACTCACACAGAATAAGTGCATACATCTTGTAAGTGTGTAAGACTTAGTTGTGACTTTTCATGTGGTCTTTGCCCAGGATCACTACCACACGCCACGTGCTCCAGCATAGTGGCAGGGGTTCACAGCTCCGTACATCCTGCCCATGGACCCCTCGGTGCCTGGCTGTCACTTCCATCGACTCCTAGCTCCGTCTCCCTACTGAGTCTGTTGGTTAGACATTTTCCTTCTGTGCTTCTCTGAGCAGAGCTCATACCTTTCCATTCTTTCTTCTACACACACTGTCTGTAGCCTGAGCCTTTTGAAAGGTGGGAGGCAGGAGGGACTGAGGACACACACAACCCAACCCCATCCTTTCTGATGGAGATAGAAAACCTGCAGAGTGACATGAGTCACTGCTCATTCATGCCATCCTCTTATTAATGACTCTCTGCAAAATAATTATCAGAGTCACACTTTACATTGAAGTACAAATAAAATGATTCCCTAGAGGATGGAAAAGACTGGTCTGGAGACTTTGTCTCATAGGATACGTCTCCATACACCACCCTGCATTACAAGGGCTGTGCCAGAAACAGCATCCGCAGCTCACACTTAAACGGCTGTCACGGTTCCCATATGTGACTCTAATTCATTTTCATAGTAGTCTTTTGAAATAAATGCTATCAGGATCACAGTTTTCCAGAAGTAGAAACTAACACTCAGAGAAGTGAACTATCTGCCCAAGTCACACAGAACATGATGGAACTGGCAGTTGGGCCTCTGTGTCTTCAGAACATGCATTCCTAACAATGGTCCGTTCTGCTGATCAAAGTGAAACATTCTCTGCCCACTAGGAGTTGTGCTTGACCACTCAGTGACTTGTCAGAATTAGACAGAATTTGAAGGAGGCAGGAGGACGGTTGCCTTTCACTGAATTCTCCCATGAGCGAGTGGTTTCATGATCTGAGAGTTGGGTCAAATGGGAATGTGTGCAAACCGGCTGAGGAACTACGCAAATCTCTCCTTATCTGTGCGGGCATCACCTTTGCAATAACTGTGTCCCCAGCATGAGCCAGAGAGGACACTCGAAGGCTTGACCAAGCAGCCTTGTGCAATGGCCTGCTGTATCCAGAAATCTCTTACCCAAGATCACCTTCAACCTCACTCTTCTTGAACACTGGAAGACGGCATGGCCAAGATGGGATGTGTGGTCTCTGCTCACCAGGGTGGGAGAAGCATATGAGCTAGAGACAGAACTTCTAACACTTTCTCTGCCATTCTCTAGGTGTGAACAAGTCACTTTAGCCCTCTTTAAAATGCCATAATAAATACCTGACTGTCCTTCTTCATAAGCTGGTATCAAATAAGCTGAAGTTACTCAACAAAGGCAAAGTGGTAGAATTTTATTTGTAATAATAGTGTTGGGTTTGTTTATCTCCTTCCTTAGTCACAACTACAAAATCCTGTGCTTGGTTCTAAAGACTTTTTCAAAACATCAAAGCATGTCTGGTATGGAGAGGTGAGATCTGTACACAACCATAAGAACAGCTTTGATGTACGTGGCAGCTTCTGAGATACAAGGGACAAATGCCAAGGGATCCACAAGTGGCCAGAGAAGCTGTCTGGAGGCCAGGTCGTGTGTGTCAGTCCCTTTCCAGTTGGCAGGAGGACTTCACTCCAGGACAGACTCAGCTGAATTTGGCCAAATTTAAGGGCAGACCTGCAGTTAGCAAGGTTGGTTCCATATGTTTACCTGCCAGAGACCCCCTTCCACAGACAGAACTTGGTGCAACCAGGAGTCACCTGCAGTGCAGCAGGAAAGAAGACTGGCCCTGGGAGGCAGGTGCAGGCATGCTGGCATCAGGAGGAGGTGTCTGCACTCTGGCCTCGGGAGGCAGGTGTCCACACGCTGGCCTTGGGAGGAGGTGTCCACACACTGGCATCAGGAGGAGGCATCCACATGCTGGCATCGGGAGGCAAGTGTCCACAGGCTGGCATCAGGAGGTGTCCACACGTTGGCATCAGGAGGAGGTGTCCACACGCTGGTATTGGGAGGCAGGTGTCAGCATGCTGGCATCAGAAGGAGGCACCCTCACACTGGCATCAGAAGGAGGTGTCCACACATTGGCATCAGGAGGAGGTGTCCACATGCTGGCATCAGGAGACAGGTGTCAGCACGCGTGCTCTGGGCTCTGCTGACTGCAAATGCTTCTAGCACCCCAGCAGGCAAAGGGTCACTTCCCATGCTTAGGGAAGCTGAGACCTGGGCCAGTGAGGCAACTTCCTGTCACCAAGGTAGAATCCTATGGCCCCTGCAGAACCTGCCTGCCCTATACCCTCCCAGTCTCCTTTTCTTTCCCTTTTTCTTCTCTCTTTCTACCCAGGCCTGCCCACGTGCCATCCTGCCACAGGTCCTGCATAGATAACGATAACCTGCAGGCTGAAGCTCATGTTAGAGGTGGCAGAGCACTTTCATAAGCTCTCAGTCCTGCTTATGATACACCAGGGGATGTTGGCAGACAATCCCAAGACCGCCAAGGGGTGCACTCAGGAGCTGACACCCAGAGCCTGTCGGGAAGAGGACCGCCAGCCTGAGCGCATGGTCAGCCCTGTGAAGGCCACTATTTCTACTGTACAGGGCTCTTGTGAGATGTGCTGAGATGAAAAGATGAAGGAGAAATGGCCCAGGTCTATGAGGTTACCATATATTCGGTGAAGAACAACAGATGCATAAAGAGATGGTGCTAATAAAATGAGGAAGTATATGACAGAGTACCCAGCAGGGGACAGAGCGGGGCTGGCCCTGAGCAGCCCACGAGACAAAGCTGGAGCCGAGGCTTAAGGCAGAGCCCAGCCGGGAGGGTGGGTAGGGCAGATGGGAGCCCTGCATCCTGCAGAGGGGAGAGGATGGCCTGACCCAAGGCACAGGAACGAGAACTAAGAGGGACGGGAAGATGCTGGAGAAAGAGTGGGAGGCAGGCCGGGGTAGGGGATGGGGCAGGTGTTAGAGAAGGAGTGGGAGGCAGGCCGGGGCAGGGGATGGGGCAGGAGATGGGACGGGCGGGCAGGTGAGCACACGGGGCACACATCCTTCCAATACTTCTGCTCTCACGCTGTGGCTTTTCTCTATCCACAGAGAACAGATGCGGCCTAGGTAGGAAGGAGAGCGAAAGGGACCCTGTCCGTGGTCATGGGACAGACATAAGCCACAGTGCTTGGCCTGGGCAGAGGCTCCAGCCAGGCTGAGGCAGCAGCAGGATGTGGGTTAGGGGAAAGGCAGGGCAGGAGCGGGGTGCACAAGGCAGGGGGACCTCGGGCATCAGCCTGGGCAGTGGGGAGCAGTGGAGACATGTGCTGGGCACCCTGCTCCCCTCAGTTCCATGCCAGCACTATCTCTCAATCAAGCGCGCATGAGGCCAGGATACATATCTTTTGGGGCCTCCAGAGAGTTGGAAACCACATCCGTACCTTGGCTTCTACGCGAGAGGAACTGCCCAGGGTTGGAGAGCGCCTGGTCTTCACCAGCTGCCTCCGTTTCCTCCCAACAAGGTCTGCTCCAGGCAGTGGGACCGGTTTTCGCCTCCCTGGCTGGAGAGTGCAGGCCCTTCTGCTATTCTGGGCCTTTCCACATGTGCACATTTTTGTGCCTTCTCACTCCCCACTCCTCTTCATTTCAGTCTCAACAAATTTAGCACAATCCACCACCATACACTGTGGCAATTGCATCCTCCCAGCCCTCTTTGTCTACACCATGTCCCTCACGCAAACCAGGCCTTGGTGCTGACCCCAGGGCAGTGGGAGGGGCTGAGCTCCTCTCCTGGCCACTTGGGGACACACTGCATCTTGTGTCCTCTACTGTGCTCTCTTCCCTCCCCCTCCAACCCCTCCGTGGATCTACTCACACAAGCTGCCTTCCGTTTCCCAGAAAGGACCTGAAAGAGTGTAGCTTTGAAGCACACCCTGGGATCCCAGCCGTCCTGGGCAAAATCCCAGCAGATCACCTCCTCCTATGTGCCCCAGTTTCCTCATCCGTAAAGCAGAGGGTAGCACCAGGTTTAGTACATAAAATGATGAAATTATCACATTGCCTGGCTCACAGCTCCCACTAAATAAAGAGAAGCTATTTTAATTAACTCAGCAGCATGAAGGGAAGAAGCTGTTGGTCTCCTGGCCTCTGCAGGAAATTGAGGCCAGGCCAAGTATTCATTGTCAAATCCATTGAGGCCTGATAAGCCCCTGGGAAGGGAGATCGCATCGGGCTGGACAAGGAAGATGACGAAGTTGGACCTGAAGCACAGACCGGCAGGTGCTCAGCTACTGAAATTGAGTTGGAAAGAGAAAGTTCTTGTTTCTGGAAGGAGCATTTTGTTAAGCGGCTGAGGCACTTGAGTGTTTTTCCAGGGAGCCTCAGGCACTGCCTCTCTCTGGAAGGAAGCTGTCTCTAGTCAATCAGCTGCCCCCAGGTGCCTGGGTAGGAGCAGCTGCTGCTATACTCTCTGGGGTCCCCACACCCTTCTTAGCACAAAGGGGAGCCTCAGAGATGGGGCGGTACGACTGGGAACTCTGACAGAACTGCTCGCATACCGGACCTGGAGGTACCAGGGATTTCTCCAGGCCTCATTTATTTGCCTCCTTGGTGAAAAGCTGGGGAGAGTGTCCCCAGAGCTGTGTACCTGTGCTTTCCAGAGAGCACAGGGACTCTGCTCAAAGCAAGCCCTGGACAGGTGAATCCTATTGACTGTAGCATGATGCTTTCCAGGAAAGATTCATCTTTCAGCAAAGATTGAGGTGGAGACAAGTGCGGCACGTGCCTGGGTTCTGCTGCGCTCTTCTGAGCAGGCCTCTTTCCCCCATAACTTTTTCCCTTGAGGCCTGTCCTTTTCTGGATATTAGCAGTCATTAAACTCGCCTTATCTTTGCCAGTTTTTCCATCTGTGCCTCTGAGATAATCTATAAATGGCCTAGCACAGAGTCGGGCATTGACAAGAATTCAATCAGTGCCAGTTCTATGAGCTTCTTGGTCCCTCCAGACCTTACAGTCCTCAGACACTGTTGCTTACAGTTTTGGACCCTGGCACTTCCTGGGGCCTAAGTAACAACAGTTGTAATAAAGAGATGTGGAGACGCACCATTTAATTTCTAAAACTGCAGCCAACTTCTGTGTGACCAAAACTAGGTAATTCACCCATCAGAATTAAAACTGCAATAGAACTATGTCCCCTCACCACTCAGAGTCATGGCATCAAACAGGATCAAGGACCCATAACGTCCCCGCCTTGGTCCCGATGCTGGAGCTGCTGAGGGAAAGGCCCAGGAAGCCCTCAGAGAGCACGTCTGTCACTGGAGATGGGCTCACCATGCCCCCCAGCTTGCTCTGCACTGGCTGGAGTGCTCCCTGCGGTCCCAGGATTGGAGCATGTCTGCAGAGGGCTGGAAGGCAAAGGCACCAGGTCACATAGGGCTTTAGAGCTCTGCTTCAAACTTAGACTTGAACCCGTCAGCCTGGGGGAGCCTTGGTAGGGTTAAAACAGGAAAGGAAAAAGTTACCTTTGTAAAGCTCAATAGAGCCAATGGCAGAGCCTGGATTAGAGAATAGGGAATTGGGAGGCCAGAAGACTAGCTGGGGACAGTTCAGAAATTCCTATGAAAAGTCAGCACTGTACAGTGGGCCAGAAAGGAGAGTTGGGAAATTGCCTTTCAATACACAGAAAAGATGGGCTGCCTCCCAGGCTCCTCGTTCACATGCCTTGTTATTCCCCATGGCTGCTGTCAGGGACCACGAACTTCAATGCTCATGTTCCAGGGGGAACTTGGGTTATTTTGAAGCAAGAATGCAGTTTGTAGAAGACCTTTCACCTCACTGATACTCACATCTCCAACACTGGCCCACTGGAGGTTCCCACTGGACAGAGGGAGCATCATGGCCATTAATGCAGGAAAGGCTGCTTCCCGGAATCTCTCCTGAGAGGTGCGCTTGACCCTGGAGTGAGGACAGAGCCTGCAAAGGCAGGGCTGCTTGAGCATGCGGCGAGTCCCCCATTTGCTCCTCTAGGGCCCTGTGCCTGTCATTGGAGTGGAGAGGACAGAAACATAAGGTTGGTAAGTACTTGGATTGGGTGAGGCTCCCTTGGGTGTTGGGGAAGGACACAGATCCCTAGATGTAGTGACACCTATTGACATGTCTGCAGAGTCCATTTACAACTCTGTCCAGGTTCCTGGAGTCTCAGGAACAGCCTCTCATTGTCCAATTTTCAACCAGGTGTGCCTGCCAGCCCCCACCTGCAACTGCAGGTGAGCATCAGAGACCAGCACCTTCAAACTCAGCATCCCTGTGGAGTTGAGATGGAAAGAGTCTTGGCTGGGTGGATTTATAGAATATTCTACCATGAGCAGCGAGGAGCAAAGAACACCGGTCTATAAAGAGTCAGACACCAACAGAAATGTGTGTGTGTGAGACAGAGGTAGTGCAAAAAAGCTGAAAACTTCCTATGGGTTCAGAGAGAGACCTGTGCCTCCCCTTAATAAACATTGCTGTTTTACATAAACTCCCTGGAGGTGACTCTGATTGGCCCCAGAGTGCCTTAACTAGCACATCTGGGCAGCTCAGGAGGCTGCCCTTCCCTGACCCAGAGCAGGGTGCTCTGTACCCCTCAAGGTGCCATAGGGAGAGTGTGGCAGCCAAGCACCCAGAAACCCTGGGTCCTTAGCCCGGCTCAGCCAGTTGATGTCCCCAGTGATGCTGGACAAGCCAATTCCCCTGGGGCCCAAACGTTTCCTTTTCTGACATGAGAGCTGGATCTGGTGACACCTCGTCCCAACCCAGCACTGCTGTCTCCATGGCTCTCTGTCCTGAGGAATCCAGGCCAGAGCTCCATGCCCTTGGGTTTTGCTGCTGACTAGGAGCTTCACACCATCCATTTCTTTTATCATGCTTTGAGGATACCTTTGATTTTCTTGTGTGTATATTAGGTTAGATTACAGCCGTTTCCAAGCACAGGCAGCGTGTTGGACCATGGGTACAAGATTCCAGAAGTCACCAGTCCCACAGACCTGACTGTGAAGGCCTCCCCAACCGCCAGGGGAATTGGGAACCCTGGTGACCTCACATTACAGCTACCATGAAAGCAGAGGGTAGGTCGGGTAGGGCTGGGCTGTGGGGGTCTGTGTGGCACTCCTTCTGGGATGGGATTTGGGAGTCTTTCTCCCAGCTTGGCTCCTAACTTGTGGACTATGCCTTGCTAGGCCAAGGAACAGCCTGGACCTGTGATATGAGGAGGTGGTCTCTGGGTACTTGCTAGCATTACAATTCTGTAATAACGATCACTGAGGATCAAGACCTTCCGTGAATATAGTCATATATGGAAGGAGCCTGCATTACAGCTGCCTACCTAATATACTGGGTGAATCATTTGGCATGCCAATCTCTTTTACAGACTTTACCTATGGCCTCTCCTGACATGCTCAGGCTGTGTACACCGACTGTTTAAAGCTCAGGTCCATTAAGACTTAAATGAAATGACTTCTCTCTGATTTCCACAAGACCTTAGAACCAGCAGCATTTCAGAGGGTGGAGGAATTCACAAGTCAGCTTTCAGCCCTTGAGGTTGTTTCCAATGTTAGAGGATATTGTGGGGATATTTTGCTACCACTTTATTGGTATTAGTCTCCAATAACAATAACCACAACTGGGCAAATCTCTTTTTTCATTTCACCGATTAATATTAGAGACAAAGTTTAAATGCCTGAGAGAAGAACCATCTGTGAAAATGAATTGGGAGGGCTGTGATGCAAACTCCCTTATCGAGGTTGCACTGTGTGCTTGGCATCGATTTCATTATCTCCCATTTCCTACTTATAATGTAATGGTCAGCCTTTTCCTGTTACCCAAGGGTAGCAATTTCCACTTTAGAGAACATATTTCTTACATATCCTTTGGTAACTATGGACAACTTAATGATTTCCCCTTGCTCTCTACACAAGAGCCTCCTGCTGTCTTTCAAGTAAAAAACCAGGCTCTCCTTTGCAGGCAGGAAGCCTGTGGCCAAAGCCCTGCTCAGCAATCTGGGATTGCACATCTCACGTGGCAACGGAAACTGAAGTGGTCTTTAAATGCCAAAGAGGAACCACTTCTCAGGTTGAAATCAGGCTACCAGGCCTTTGGGAAAATGCAGGCCAGTAACCAACTTCTGAGAGACAGATCACCACAAGAGAGAAATGTGCTCCCCAAACAAATGTAAACTTCATTCCATTTAGAAGCAAGGCTTGTTCATCCTCTCCAGCTAGAAGCCGTGCTGAGGTGGGGGAAAGGTACTGACTTATGTGCTCTCCTTGGCTGATGGCATAAGGGTGAGCACCTGCCAGGCGCAGTGACTCACACCTGTAATCTCAGCACTTTGGGAGGCTGAGGCGGGTGGATCACCTGAGGTCAGGAGTTTGAGACCAGCCTGACCAACATGGAGAAATCCCATCTCTACTAAAAACACCGAATTAGCCAGGTGTGGTGGTGCATGCCTGTAATTCCAGCTACTCAGGAGGTTGAGACAGGATAATCGCTTGAATCCAGGAGGTAGAGGTTGCGGTGAGCCAAGATCATGCCATTGCACTCCAGCCTGGGCAACAAGAGCGAAACTTCGTCTCAAAAATAAAAAAATAAAAAAGGTGAGCACCTTTCCACAGTGCCAGTAGAAGGTGAGAGTCTAAGCCAGATATGCCCAGAACTCCAAAGCTCAGGAAGATCCCAGGGGTTGGAAGCTGTGATCCAGAGGCAGGATGACTCCTGGTGGAAACAGGGGCTGCAACCACATCACAGGGCTACTTGGCCCCATAGCAGACTGAATGCCTTAGAAAAGGCCCTGAGAACAGCTGTATCTTGTCCTTCCAGGATCCTCCAGATAGAGAAGTCAGATATTGGGTGGAGAAGGGACTCAGATGGGGCTTGAAGGGAAGGGTCTTGTGAAGACTGCGGGTGGCATAAACTGGCAGAAGCACTGAACATACATGACCTCCATCCTCACAAGAACCTGAGAACCAAGTGGCATCCCCATGCTCAGACACAAAACTGAGGCTCAGAGAGGTTGAGGAATTTGTCCAAGGTCATGAAGCTGATAGTGGAGGAAAATGAGATTCCAACTCAGGAAGGTTAAGCTCTAACCCCTTGATTTTACCACTAGGGCCTTTTTACTCAAGGTTCAGGAACAAGTGGCACCTGTGCCACCTGGAATCTTGGTAGAAATGCAGATCCTTGCACCCCACCTCAGACCTACAGAATCAGAATGTGCATTTTCTTAAGAGTCCCAGGTTTAAGCATCTGTACTGCCTTCCTGGGCAGGGTCCTTGAGCACTTTGGGGTCACGATTCAGCACCAAGTAGTGGTACATTCCCAGGTCAGGAAGAGGCTGTGCATCTCTGGAGTGGAAACCCTAAGAGACATAATAAGCAATAGTGCTGAGGAATAAGTGCTCAATTGTGATCATCAAACCGATAAGGAAAATGATGAGGAGGTGAGATTTCATGAAAGACAAAAAGACTAGTAGATGTTACACCTCTGGTTGTTTCTGAGTTTGTGAGCTCTTTGTCCATCTCTCCATCCACTCCTTCATCAGAATGATTAAGGATCTGAAGTGTTGGAAGGACACAGGCTGTCTCAGACTACTGTCTCATTCTGCCTGCATGGCCCATAGACAGAAGTTAAAGGAGTGTGTTCTTACACCTAAGATGAGCTTCTAAGTTCAGTTATCAGAATTCTCAAGCAATGCAGAAGGTGGCACTCTGTGGTGGTCTTTAGAAAAGCCGTATCTCCTAAATCAAAGCATGAGAGAATAAGACCACACATAAATCCAATGAAGAAACAGTAGTACCATCAATGATAGAGACAGACCTGAGGAGAGGGTGACAGTAGAAGGAATCTGAACTAGGAAAGGGAGGAGAGGAAAGTCATGAGTGGTGCTTGTCACATTTGGGACTGGGCCCACATTGACATTAAAGAGACCTGAATAGTACCCAGAAGTGTTCTGTGAGTTTTCACCATCCTGTGCTCCAATCATATCCTAATACTTTATGATTTGGAAGTGGTAACCTGGGTCACATATATCAATATCACTAGAAAGAAATGATTCTTATAGTAAATTCACAAAAGGATTATTTTTGGATTATAATTTGGCATCATGTGAGTTTGCCTATCATAGGTTTGTTTCTGAGAATGTGATCACTTCAAGATGCCCTCACAAAATTGATCCTCTCCATCCTGAAAAATTGGAAGCCCTTGACCTGGCTTCTTCACCTAACTACCGAGTGGCCCAATCAGCAGGTCTCCCTTCCTGGCATGGCACTGTAACCTCCTCACCCTGGATCTCTCCCACTACTTTCTTACGATTCAGTTAAAGGATCACCCATATCCACATGCTCACTCCCTCTCCCACAGTTAGTTCCTGAATCACTTTTGATTGAGGTTGCAATTACTTAAACTTTTGCAACCATCCCCTTCTCTCTTTTCAACAGGCAGAACTTAATATCATCACTCTTATTATGTGGTTAACCAGGGAGCTCCTGCTGTGTGTCCCAATTACCAACTCTCCCTGTCCTGTGCATGCCCTAGTCTATGGAAAGGACTTTAAGTGCTCTTTTCTGTCTCCATTTAGTCATCCAAATGCCTTCCTCTCAATATTGAAGTCCAACTTCTGAACACCCTACCAGGCGTCAAGGACCCAGACTCCAAGAACCAGTTTTTCAAGTGGTTCCATACTGCTTGGCATCATTTAGCCAATATGCTCATGGTCTACACTCCATCTACCACTGGGATCTCATCACCGCCTGCCTACCCCACTTCCACTCCCACAGCTGACAACTTTCCCTGAACAAGATTGAGATTGCTGTGCTCTTGGACACTTGTGCCCAGCCTCGCCTGCCTTGACAGCATCCTCACCCTGTGGGTTCCTCCAGCCTCCATTTTCTTACCCCAGTGGGAAGACTAAGCACCACCTATGCCTGTCTCTTTACTTCATTACATGGCTGGAGATGGAGTTCCTTCTGTAAATGGCATCTGACCTATCTCAAGATAGAGGAGCCCAAAGGAGTGACCTGAGTGAGTGAAGTGAATTAGTGACAACTTCATGCAGAAAAGTTTGAGACACGTCATGGAGACGAATTAGGGAAGAGGTAGAAGAGGACCTCCAAATAGAGGAAGTGAGGTAACACTGGCAGGGACTGGGCAACCACCAGCTCTCAGCAAGGGAGGGGACAGAGGTCAGCCTGTGGCAAGGAGCTCCCAGCCCCTCCCTCTCTAGGAAGAAGCGGTGGAAGCACCTTTGCTCCAGTTCTGCTCTGGACTCCCAGCAACAAACAGTCATGAGTTGGAAACTTCGCACAGCCAAGGATGAAATGTCAGCCCTCAAACCTATGTCAGAGCTGCTGTGAAAACTGGAAATAAGCAACTTATGATGGGAAATTCATTTGCATGTACTATTTTACTTTTTAAACCAGAATGATAGTTTTAACTTTTAGGCTTAAGCCATCCTATATCATCTGTATGAATTATTTCTTAATTTTCACTGAATGTTCAAAAGTAGAGTCATGTTTAATCATATACACACACAGATGCATATACACACATATTCATACCTGAATGGGGGTGGGGAGTGTGTATGTGTGTGTGTGTGCATAAGCACAAGTTGCTGGGAGGAGATTAAATGAATAATGCCATATGCTCACAACCTCAAAAAATATTGGGAGTATTAGTGTTTTGTTTCTCAGTTATTAATTCCAGTTAATGTAATGATTAGAAAAGGAATCCAAACATTTACTGGAATTTAACTTCAGCCAAACATAATGAGACAGGCTCATGTTATTTTTAATAGTCTTTTCATAGCTCATCCCTTAAATATAGAGAAACAAAGAGGTTAGAGTAATCAAGTCTATTCAAAGGCACATTCCACCCATGATACCAAGATTACAGCAGTTCTTTCATGGCTATAAAGCTTTGTTCCTGTCTCTTTAGCCAATTCAATAAGTAAGCTTACAAATGGGATAAAGTAGATTAAGGAAGCCCTAAATGTAAGTGTCAAAGATAAATAGAAAACATAGTATACTCTTTCTTGCTCTTTTTGCACTGTTGTGTGATTTGAAAATTTTTCCCTAGTTAGTTAGGAGCCTTGGAAAACTTCCAGTCTGCCCCTACTCCTTGCCACTTATAAATTCTTAATTTCCTATTGACACCAAAGATATCACAAGAAAACAAATCAATATATCATATTAATATAGATATTAAAAACTTTCCACAAAATACTAGCAAGCCAAATCCAGTAACATATAACAAAAACTGTATACCATGTGCACGCATACCAAGTGGAACTTATTCCAGGAATTCAAGGTTGGTTCAATATCTGAAAATTACTTAATGTAATATAACATATCAACAGAATAAATGATGAAACAATATAATCCTCTAAATTAATTCAGAAAAGATATTTGATAAAAATCTAACCCCCTTCATGATAAAAACACTCAAAGAGCTATGAACAAAAATGGAAATTTCCTGAGCCTGATAAAAGACATCTATGAAACGTCCACAGCTAATTTAATAGAAAATTACTGATTGTTTTCCCCTAAGATCAAGAATAAGACAAATATATTCATTCTCACTGCTTCTATTCCACATTATACTGGGAGTTCCAGTCAGAGAAATTAGTCAGGCAAAGGAAATAAAAGGCTTTTCAACTGGAAAAGAAGAAGTAGAACTATATTTATTTCCAGATGACATGATCTTACATATAGAATATGCTAAAGAGCACACTAAAAAAAATAGAATTAATAAGTGTGTTCAGCAAGATTGTAGGATATGACACCAATATGCAAAAATCAGTTGCAAATCTACACATGAGCAATAAACAATTTGAACACTGTTTTAAAAATTCCATTTACAATACCATTCAAAAGAATAAAATACATAGAAATAAATTTAACCAAGAAGAGCCAATATTTCTATGCTGAAAAACTACAAAACCTTAATTTAAAAAAAGAGACATCAATAAATAGAAATACATACTATGTTCATTGATTGAGAGATTTAATATCATTAAAATGAAAATACTCCCCAAGATGATCTATAGATTCAATCCCTATCAAAATTTCATCAATCTTTTTTGTAGAAAATGAAAAGTCAATCCTGAAACCCACATGAAATTGCAAGGGACCTTGAATAGCCAAACGGATCTGAAGAGAAAGAACAGAGTTGAAATGCTCACACTTTTCATTTCTTTTGTTGTTGTTGTCGTTTTTGTTTTTTTGTTTTTGTTTTTGTTTTTTTTTTTTTGAGACAGAGTTTCACTCTTGTTGCCCAGGCTGGAGGGCAATGGTGCAATCTCAGCTCACTGCAACCTCTGCCTCCCAGGTTCAAGCTATTCTCCTGCCTCAGCTTCCCGAGTAGCTGGGATTACAGGAATTACAGGGGCCTGCCACAATGCTAATTTTTTGTATTTTTTAGTAGAGACAGGGTTTCACTATGTTGGCCAGGCTGGCCTCGAACTCTTGACCTCAAGTAATCCACTTGGCTTGGCCTCCCAAAGTGCTGGAATTACAGGCATGAGCCACCACACCCAGACCACACTTTTCATTTTCAAAGCTGTGTTACTGGCATGTGATACTGGCATAAGGATAGACATATAGATCAATGAAATAGAACTGAGATGCCAGAAATAAAACCATTCATAGTTAATTGGTTGTTCAATGCAGTGCCAACATTATTCATTTCATAAAGAAGAGTCTCTTCAATAAATGGTGCTGGAACAACTGGATATTCATATATAAAAGAATAAAATCGGACACTTACCTCATAAAATATACAAATATTGACTCAAAATGGATCAACAACCTAAATGTAAGAATTAAAACAATAAAACTCTTAGAAGAAAACACATGAGTGACTCTTCAGGGTCTTGGATTTGGCAAAGGTTTCTTAGACATGACACCAAAAGCACAGGTAACATAAAACAAATAAATTGATACATTGGAGTTAGTCAAAATAAAAAACTGTTTTCTCAAGAGAGTGAGAAAACAACTCAGAGAATGGGAGAAAATATTTCCAAATCATACACCTGATATGGGCCTAACACCCAGCATATATAAAGAGCTTTTAAAACTCAATAAAAAAAGCAAACCAATTTTTAAATGTGCAAAGGACTTGAATGGACATTCTTCCAAAGACAATATACAAATGGCCAATGAGCACATAAAAAGATGCTCAACACTGTTAGTCATTAAGTACATTCAGACCAAAACAACAATGAGATACCACTTCATACCCACTAGAATAACCAAAATTTTAAAAATGGAAAATAACTTGCAAGGATGAGGATGTGGAGAAAGTGGAACCGTTACATGCTGTTGGCAGGAATGTCAAATGGTATAGCTGCTGTGGAAAATAATTGACTGTTCATCAACAATTTAAACATAGAATTACCATATGACCTAGCAATTCCACTCCTAAGTGTATACCTGTAAGAATTCAAAATAGATGTGTAAGCAAAAACATATAAACAAATGTTCATAGTGGCAACAACCCAAATGTCTGTCAACAGGTAAATAGATAAAATGTGGTGTATTCAGTCAATGGAATATTATTCAACTATAAAATAGGATGCATGATTACAACATGCTACAAAACCATTATGCTAGGTGAATGAACCAGGACACGAAAGGTGACACATTGTATTATTCAATTTATATTAAATATCCAGAATAGGCAAATTCATAGAGATGAAAAGCAGATTTGTGGCTGCTAGGAGTTGGGGATAAGATTAATGGGATACAGATTTTCACTTGGGATTAAACAGATTCTGAAACTAGATGATGGCAATGGTTGCAAAATATTTTGAATAAAATAATGT
The DNA here is from genome assembly GCF_002776525.5 of Piliocolobus tephrosceles. Lineage (NCBI taxonomy): Eukaryota > Metazoa > Chordata > Mammalia > Primates > Cercopithecidae > Piliocolobus > Piliocolobus tephrosceles. The sequence continues at coordinate 38,572,023 of NC_045441.1, forward strand.
CACTGACTTTTAAAAAGGATTTAAGCGGTACTTTTTTTGTTTGTTTGTTTGTTTTTGAGATGTAGTCTCGCTGTGTAGCCCAGGCTGGAGTGCAATGGCATGATCTTGGCTCACTGCAACCTCTGCCTCCTGGGTGATTCTCCTGCTTCAGCCTCCCAAGTAGCTGGAATTATACGTGCCTACCTCCACGCCAGGCTAATTCTTGTATTTTTAGTAGAGACAGGGTTTGGCCATGTTGGCCAGGCTGGTCTCGAACTTCTGACCTCAGGTGATCCACCCACCTCAGCCTCCCAAATTGCTACGCGTGAGCCACCGCATTTTGTTATATGTGTGTTACCATAATTTTTGAGTAAGATTTTTTTAATTGTAAATTTTTTTTAAAGCACAAAGTGAATCATACTTTAATTAAGCTTCTTAATATGAAGACACTCACACATCTGAAAATTGCATTTTATAACAAACATTTTTGAACTCAAAGTAGTGCTATTGCTGTTTTATAGAAGAAAAAAGACTCCATTGCAGTGTCTTTCTCAGGACCTAAGTCTGCACCTGACACTCAGTGGAAACTTAAAAGATGAACGAATGAAGGAAAAAACAAACTGAGATTCAGAAAGCTTAATTTGTTTTCCCACTCTTACGTAGCTGGTAGGTAGTTGGGCCAACATTTAAGCCAGTCTCACAGTTTCTTCCTCTCTCATTCATTCCATTATATCATGCTATCTGCCATAAATATATTCCCTGCATTATTCTGTCTGTACTTCAAGGAATTGTTAATAATTTAGAAAAATAAGTAATGCACATTCATCATTCTTCATCAGTTTAAGCAGCGTAAAACAAAGAAAAACAAAATCTAGAAAAAAGGTCAGGGTTTCCCCAAAGCTAAAAAGCAAGATTTTCCTAAATGTTGTTTTGATAAATTAACGAGCAGAGAATTTCCTCAACACTTAAACATGAGCATGATCCTACACCACCTATCGTCAGGGTCCTGTGACATCGTGGGGCTCAGCAGTAATGCTCCAGGACATGAAATGGCCTCTCATGTCTTTCCGTAATCCCATACAAAACAGCTGAATTCGCTAGAATAAGGGACTTAGCTGCTTGTCACTTTGGCTCATGCATCACGGCATCTCATGTTAGCTAGGGACTACTTCCACAGAGACCCAAACATCTGCTTAAAAGTAAAAAGATGTTATTTAATTGTCAAAAGATTTGTTTACTTGATACAAAATATGAATATATTTATGGCTACTTGGATTTAAAATCATATTTAAGCTGGCTATTGAATCACAAATGTGCACATTTACATATAAGTATTTGGCATTAAATATTTAGATAAGTGAAGAAATAATTCAGGATCCAACACCAAGGAGACAATAGACTATTGTGACAGAGCTCAGGATCTGAAGTCCAACAGCCTGGATGAGAATCCCAACACCAGTGCCTCCTAACCACACACGCTTGAGCAAGACCCTTCACTTCCACGTGCTTCATTTTCTTTATCTGTCAAGTGGGTTCATGACAATACCTATCTCAGAGTGTTAGTATGAGAATTAAAATACAGAGCACATATAAAGCACTTAGCATAGTGCCTGCAAATAGTAATCACTCAAAAAGTAAAAGCTGATGCCCTCCTTTACAAACAAAGAATATCTCTCTAAAACTCAGATTTCTAGGCACAGTCTCGTCTGTGTCAAAGCAAGCAAAAAACACAAACAAAAAAGAGATAGTATTCCAAGGTCCAAGGCTCTCAAAAGAAAGTGTGCTCAGAGGTTTGGATAATGCTCAAACACCTAGCTTGGGTTTGAATTCTCAAAGAATGTGCTTAAAATGAAAAGGACATATAATCAAGGTCAAAAATATGAGCAGATGCTTGATGATTAGAATGACACCTGTGGAACTAATACAGCAAAAATGCCTCCTCAGACTGTGTTCCCAGCCAGAAAGGTGCAGACTGGAGTGGCCCAGTGCTGGTGACGGAAAGTGTGGGGAATCCCTGATAAAAGCAAAATGAAACCCAGGATGAGTGGGGAGGTAAGAGTTTCAGGCTGTGCTGATTCATATCAAGCCCAGTAAAATTACATCCCAGGCAACAGAGAAAATTTACCAAGCTGGTTTTTAATTGCTGCCAATATGGTGCAGAGGCTTTAGATGCAGAGGGGCCCTGAGATCAAATTTCTGTTCTGCTGTCCTCTGCTTCACTTTGGAAAGAATCAAATTTGGGCTGATCTTCTTATCTCTTATCTTATCATCTTAGCTCTCTACATCCCATCTGATTCATTTATATGATGAGAATGGTCGTATTAGGTTGAAACGTTTATAATAGCCAATGCTGAATTATTTTTATCTCCAGAATTAGCAATTTAATATGGTTTAACCTAATGGCTAATTTGCATACATGGTAAGGAGAGTAATATTAGATAACATATAGGTTTACTCCAGTTAGCTTGAAATAGATATTTTCTCTCATTCACCTTAATTGGAAGATTTGACAGAAAGTTAGAAACAGGAAAATACCAGAAAATGGCCTGATTTTATACAAAGAGGATATTCATAGTTTAAAAATTAGAGTACTCTAAATAAACTCTAAACTCAAATTCCTTAATAATAATGATAATGTCATGAATGTCATAATGCCTATAGCACTTCTTCTATCATTGTCTTATTTTGATTCTTATAACAATCTTAGGAGCTATACAGCTAATATTGGTCCCCTTGCCACACTTCCAGAAAGCAAGGGACTTATTGGCCCAAGGACAATGCATAAATAGTAGACACAAAACTCACAGCAAAGTCTGTGATTCCATAATCAGAGCTCTTTCCACTATACTATACTATCTTCTATATTTACAAGCGAAAATTCCCAGAACTAGGTCTTCAGATCTAAGCAAAGCGAGCACTTGGCTGCTAGGTTCCACGTCCCTGGTGTCCTTGGTAGAGGCAGCTCTGAGTTACTTGGAAACTGAGGGAGGGGCAGCGATTCTCATTATTTGCTTAAGTGGGTGGTAAGTACCAAATATTTTCTGTTTGGAACTAAGGTTTCCAACTCCTGGGGATTCTTATAAAACAGCTAAGTTATCTGAGATGCTGTGAATACAGAGGAACTCCTTGCGTCATTATCTAGTGGAGGGAATCAGGATTTGGGTTTCAAGCTGGCAGTTCTTAGAATTAGTTTCCTATTTTCAGCTAAACATCACCTTCCTCATTTTGTCCTTTCTGTCATAGATTGCAATACTTCCTGACATGCTCCTTTTTCAAATGGGGAGAAAATCCATGTATTTAAAAATTCCACTTATTTAACTACATAAGCACTGAACACTATTGTGCAAAGATAATTGTGGTTTAACTGCCACAGTTAGTATCAAAATCAACACATATTTCCTGTCTTGCTGTTTTTCTGAATTAATCTCATTACAATTCAAATCCAGGAGAATATCTATCCTGGAGCATAGCACATGTGCCTGTGTTCTCCTACTGAATGTGACTGTCATGTAGGCAGCTGGTGTTCTGGAGGAACTTTCCAAACACCTCCAACTTCTGTGGAGAGTTCAGCATTCTCCATCCTGCTCCCACTTTAGTGAATGAGAATCATGTCAGCCTGCACAAGAGCCAATACAACAATTCTCTTTGGCAGTAGCTAATTCTTAATGACTTCTTCAACATATTCATTTCAAAGACAAAAGTAGTAATAGATTACACACAAAATCTCCTTAAAAATCCCATCTCATCCACACCCAATCTCATCTCTAGCAAAAACCCAGAATTTTATTTTAATTTATGTTTGTAGTTATAGGAGACTTCATCTTTATCTTGTTAGTTTATTTTAAAATTTTAACTAAATTTGCCCTTTTAAATGAGAAAAGCAAAACAAACCCCTTCCAGTTAGAAGTGTTCCTCTTTTCTCTCATCTTCAGCAGTATTTTAGGGCTTAAAGGAAGCAAGTCTCGTCCTAAAATGTAAATATAGACCTCCCATTGGCTCCAGACATGGCTTTGCTTTGTGGCTGAATTTTGCAAACAATCCAAAGCAGAGTGGTCATTCTGCGTTACTGAAGTGCTCAAAATGCTCTGCCAAACATTCAATCATTCATGTTCATCATCAAGACAGGGCTTATCATGAAGGAAAGATACTTCATTTTCTTCATTCCAGGATGCCACTGATTATAAAACTATCATAGATGTAATAATATTTGTAAACATTCATGTTTGGGAAATACTACAGACTAATTTCTCACATGTTAACCTTTCTGATACTGGAAGGCATTGCATGATCAAAACAAAGACATTAATCACATACAGATCATACTCTGCATTCCAATATTAGGTGTGTAAACATGTAAGAAAACATGCACCTAGCTTTGAGAAAACTCAGTGTTTGTGTTTACTTTTTTCTCACTTGTTTATTTAGTGATCCTCCCTCTTCATCTTCAGTCTATGTTATTGATTAACTGAAACATTAAATTCTTTCCTTCTGGTGAAATTTTCAAAGGTAAGTTAGAATTCTGAAACATGGACTAAGCATCCCTGAGCTGGAACTTGGTGATGGAGGTGATGGGAAAGAGGAAGGTTGCAGGAATGATCAAACTATTTAAGGAAATTTTGTTAGGAAGGATCACCAATTTCATCCAGGGTGGAAAAATTACAATGTGTAGTCTGAGAGGAGTTGGTATCTATTTTGTTTGGTTTTGGCTTTATGAGGGTTTTCTTTTACATAAGAGAGGCTTAATAAAGATATTCTGGGAAAAATTTAATCATCCAGAGATCAGCTGGGTGCAAAAATGGGAATTTGTATGGAAAACTGAGAGGTCAATATTTAGACCCTAGCCTATAAAGGACCCAGGATGGAAACAAATTACCTTGCTTTGGAGAACAATCCAGAGACAAGGGAAAGAAAGATCATTGGTTAATTTAGGAAAGACTCTATTCTTGCCAGAGCTCGTTATTTCTTGCCAGGGCTAGTCTGTTAATTTTATCATGTGTTTCCCTGACTCCAAATCACTTTTAATGCATCTTTTTAGGGAAACCCCATTACAAGTGGATGATTAGGTATTTTGAAGACCAGGCTGCTCATCAGAGCTCAAACACAGCTCTCCTCCATTAAATAAATAAGATATCTAATAGGGTGACATGTGCCTCTGACCATGACATGTCACAGAAGAGAAAAATTCAGGAATCAAATTTACCTAGAAGCTAGTCATCACATAAAATAACTAAACCTGCAATTACAGTAACCCACCACCAGCTGGCAGTAGTGTTAAATCATGGTCCGACAGTGGCTTTTAGAAATCGAGTTCACATTTAATGTGGAATTCATGCATGAAGCAAACAATAGAGATTGCAATTCAGCAATTCAAATCTCTGTAGCTTTAAAAAATTCCCCAAAATATTTTTCTAGATAATAAATAATAATCCATGCTCTTTATAAGCATTTGAAAAAAAAAAAAAATCTTAAAACCACCTGTAATACTACCTCCCAGAATTGTCATGTGTTCTTTTAGAGTCTTTTTTCTTTATATAAGTATTTTTCTTAATTGGGATATCCATGTGTGTGCCTACATACAAGACAACACAAATACATATATATGTACACATATATATTCATCATTTTACTTACACACTTAACATAGTATTTAGCACATAGCAAGTTAATATAAACATTGGTTAAAAAATTAATACTTCAATACATTCTAGATAAAAAAAAAACAACAGAGTTTTGAAAAGGGAAAAATCTGCTCAAGAGTTAAAAAATAGGCAACAAACTCTTTTTGCCCCTTTTGACATCAGACCTGGGCTATTTTTCTATAGATCATTACCTTCATTTTGCTTTTTAAGAAAAAGTGAACTAAAAAAAATGCAGTTATGAGTTTGAGAGGGTAGTCATAGATTTTTGTACCTGAGAATTGAGTACCACATTTTCCCTACATGAAAAACAACTGCTCACTTTATTAAATGGCAAAGCAACCATTGCAACACTGCAGTAATAACAGATAGACCAGAGAATGTGGTATAGAGCATGAGTCCTAAACTGGGCTTCCTCTTCCCTTCTGCATAAACTCAGGAAGACTACATAGTTGAAAAACTTCTTAATGGTTGGAGTTCCAGCTTTGAGGCCCAAGCTTCCAAAGACCAGACTGTGTTTCCCAGTATAGGAGGAGGTAGAAGATCAAGGCTGAGACTTTCAGCTTCTCCTTATAGCAAATCAGTTTCTTGGGAACAGATGCCTGATTTCTTTTTTCCATCATACTCCCTCTGCCTGGTGAGGGGCACTGCCCTAATCAGGCTTGTTCATTTACTTAAGCATTTCTCCTCTGTCCATTAGGAAAGGTCTGAAGTGTGTTTGTTTTGTTTTCATATATTCACTATAATAGTTTTCATTTTTTCTCATGTTGTCCCTGTCAATCAGATCTGCTAAAAATATTTTTCCAGCTATTTATTGGTTAATATTTAAGAAAGTTCCTCATATCTGTCCAATTTTCTAAAATCTCTTATTGGTTTGAATAGCTTTTGCACCTAATGTTATCCTATTTTATTATTATTATTATTATTATTATTATTATTATTATTATTATTATACTTTAAGTTCCAGGGTACATGTGCACAACATGCAGGTTTGTTACATAAGTATACATGTGCCATGTTGGTGTGCTGCAACCATTAGCTCGTCATTTACATTAGGTATATCTCCTAATGCTATCCCTCCCCCCTCCCCCCACCCCACAACAGGCCCTGGTGCATGATGTTCCCCTTCCTGTGTCCAAGTGTTCTCATTGTTCAATTCCCATCTATGAATGAGAACATGCAGTGTTTGGTTTCCTGTCCTTGCAATAGTTTGCTCATAATGATGGTTTCCAGCTGCATCCATGTCCCTACGAAGGACATGAATTCATCCTTTTTTAAGGCTGCATAGTATTCCATGGTGTATATGTACCACATTTTCTTAATCCAGTCTATCATTGATGGATATTTGGATTGGTTCCAAGTCTTTGCTATTGTGAATAGTGCCACAATAAACATATGTGTGCATGTGTCTTTATAGCAGCATGATTTATAATCCTTTGGGTATATACCCAGTAATGGGATGGCTGGGTCAAATGGTATTTCTAGTTCTAGATCCTTGGGGAATCACCACACTGTCTTCCACAATGGTTGAACTAGTTTACAGTCCCATCAACAGTGTAAAAGTATTCCAATTTCTCCACATCCTCTCCAGGAAACCCTGTGGTTTCCTGACTTTTTAATGATCGCCATTCTAATTGGTGTGAGATGGTATCTCATTGTGGTTTTGATTTGCATTTCTCTGATGGCCAGTGATGATGAGCATTTTTTCATGTGTCTGTTGGCTGCATAAATATCTTCTTTTGAGAAGTGTCTGTTCATATCCTTCGCCCACTTTTTGATGGGGTTGTTTGATTTTTTCTTGTAAATTTGCTCAAGTTCTTTGTAGATTCTGGGTATTAGTCCTTTGTGAGATGGGTAGATTGCAAAAATTTTCTCCCATTCTGTAGGTTGCCTGCTCGCTCTGATAGTGGTTCCTTTTGCTGTGCAGAAGCTCTTTAGTTTAATTAGATCCCATTTGTCAATTTTGGCTTTTGTTGCCATTGCTTTTGGTGTTTTAGACACGAAGTCGTTGCCCATGCCTATGTCCTGAATGGTATTGCCTAGGTTTTCTTCTAGGGTTTTTTTTTTTTTTTTTTTTTTTTTTGAGACGGAGTCTTGCTCTGTCGCCCGGGCTGGAGTGCAGTGGCCGTCTTCTATGGTTTTTATGGTTTTAGGTCTAATGTTGAAGTCTTTAATCTGTCTTGAATTAATTTTTATATAAGGAGTAAGAAAGGGATCCAGTTTCAGCTTTCTACATATGGCTAGCCAGTTTTCTGAGTACCATTTATTAAATAGGGAATCCTTTCCCCATTTCTTGTTTTTGTCAGGTTTGTCAAAGATCACATGGTTGAAGTTGTGTGGTATTATTTCTGAGGGCTCTGTTCTGTTCCATTGGTCTATATCTCTGTTTTGGTACCAGTACTATGCTGTTTTGGTTACTGTAGCCTTGTAGTATAGTTTGAAGTCAGGTAGCATGATACCTCCAGCTTTGTTCTTTTGGCTTAGGATTGTTTTGGCTATGTGGGCTCTTTTTGGTTCCATATGAACTTTAAAGTATTTTTTCCAATTCTGTGAAGTAAGTAATTCATAGTTTGATGGGGATGGCATTGAATCTATAAATTACCTTGGGCAGTATGGCCATTTTCAAGATATTGATTCTTCCCATCCATGAGCATAGAATGTTTTTCCGTTTGTTTGTGTCCTCTTTTATTTTGTTGAGCAGTGGTTTGTAGTTCTCCTTGAAGAGGTCCTTCACATTTCTTGTAAGTTGGATTCGTAGGTATTGTATTCTCTTTGAAGCAATTGCGAATGGGAGTTCACTCACGATTTGGCTCTCTGTTTGTCTGTTGTTGGTGTATAGGAATGCTTGTGATTTTTGCATGTTGATTTTGTATCCTGAGACTTTGCTGAAGTTGCTTATCAGCTTAAGGAGATTTTGGGCTGAGACAATGAGATTTTCTAGGTATACAATCATGTCATCTGCAAACAGGGACAATTTGACTTCTTCTTTTCCTAATTGAATACTCTTTATTTCTTTCTCCTGCCTGATTGCCCTGGCCAGAACTTCCACCACTATGTTGAATGGGAGTGGTGAAAGAGGGCATCCCTGTATTGTGCCAGTTTTCAAAGGGAATGCTTGCAGTTTTTGCCCATTCAGTATGATATTGGCTGTAGGTTTGTCATAAATAGCTCTTATTATTTTGAGATACGTCCCATCAATACCTAATTTATTGACAGTTTTTAGCATGAAGGGCTGTTGAATTTTGTTGACGGCTTTTTCTGCATCTATTGAGATAATTGTGTGGTTTTTGTCTTTGGATCTGTTTATATGCTGGATTATATTTATTGATTTGTCTATGTTGAACCAGCCTTGCATCCCAGGGATGAAGTCAACTTGATCATGGTGGATAAGCTTTTTGATGTGCTGCTGGATTCGGTTTGCCAGTATTTTATTGAGGATTTTTGCATCAATGTTTATCAGGGATGTTTGTCTAAAATTCTCTTTTTTTGTTATGTATCTGCCAGGCTTTGGTATCAGGATGATGTTGACCTCATAAAATGAGTTAGGGAGGATCCCCTCTTTTTCTATTGATTGAAATAGTTTCAGAAGGAATGGTACCAGTTCCTCATGGTACCTCTGGTAGAATTTGGCTGTGAATCTGTCTGGTCCTGGGCCAATTTTCTATACATATGTCATATCATCCACAAATAATACAAATTTTATCTGCTCCCTAATATTTGGATTCCTTATTTCTGATTGCTCTCTTGCTTCATTGGCTACAAGTTCTGGGATAATGTCAAATAATGGTTACATTTGTCTTTTTACTTTGTTAATTAGGCATTTCTAATGGATCATTTTTCACTATGATATTGGCTGCTGCATTTATGTATCTATATACTTATAGATATATGAATACATGTTTACATATGAAGAACCTAAAGAAGAAAATTGCAGATTATCCTTTACATTATGCATAAATATTATATTTACATATTATATAACATACATATTATGTCATATAATGTGTAATGATAATTATACATGTTATATGATTAAATATATAAAGCACATTATACTTTATATTACATGTACGTAATTTTTCATATTAAAAACCTTTCCATTCTTTTTCTTTATGTTTATAGTAATTTTTTGGAGTTACTTTATTGTTTTTTAAGTTCCAGAGTACATGTGCAGGATGTGCAGGTTTTTTACATAGGTAAACCTGTGGCATGGTGGTTTGTTGCACCTATCAATCCATCACCTAAGTATTAAACCCAGCATTTTCTCTAATGCTCACATCACCCCCACCCTCCCCTGACAGGCCCCGGTAAATGTTGTTCCCCTCCCTGTGTCCATGTGTTCTCATTGTTCAGCTCTCATTTATAAGTGAGAATATGCAGTGTTTGGTTTTCTGTTCCTGCATTAGTGTGCTGAAGATAAGGGCTTCCAGATTCATCCATGTCCCTGCAATGGACATGATTTCGTTCCTTTTTACGGCTGCATAGTATTCCATGGTGTATATGTTCCACATTTTCTTTATCCAGTTATCATTGATGGGCATTTGGGTAGATTCCATGGCTTTACTGTTGCAAATAGTGCTGCAATGAACATATGCATGCATGTATATTTATAATAGAATGATTTATATTCCTTTGGGCATATACCCAGTAATGGGATTGCTGGGTCAAATGGTATTTCCGGTGCTAAATATTTGAGGAATTGCCACACTGTCTTCCACAGCGATTGAACTAATTTACATTCCTACCAACAGTGTAAAAGCATTCTTCTTTCTCCCCAACCTTTCCAGCACCTGGTTTTTTGTTTGTTTGTTTGTTTGTTTGTTTTCCGAGATGGAGTCTAGCTCTGTCGCCAGGCTGGAGTGCAGTGGCACAATCTCAGCTCACTGCAACCTCTGCCTCCAGGGTTCCAGCGATTCTTCTGCTTCAGCCTCCCAAGTAGCTGGGATTACAGGAGCCTGCCACCATGCCCAGCTAATTTTTTGTATTTTTAGTAGATATGGGGTTTTGCCATGTTGGCCAGGCTGGTCTCGAACCCCTGACCTCAGGTGATCCACTCACCTAAGCCTCCCAAAATGTTGGGATTATAGGTGTGAGCCACCGCCCCCAGCCATCTGTTGTTTCTTGACCTTTAAAAAATCGCCACTCTGACTGGCGTAAGGTGGTATCTCATTGTGTTTTTCATTTGCATTTCTCCAATGATCAGTAAAATCCTTCCATTCTTAATGTACCAAGTTTTAAAAAATGAAATATTAAATGTATATTACACATGAATTTTTTCACCATATATTTCAGCATCACTTTTTAAATTTATATTTGACCTATCGATATATTACATGATCTTAGAGGATTCCTAGACATTAAGCCATTTTTACATTTCCACAGGGTACCCATCCAATTGATATTTATTGTATTAAGCAACTTAAATAGTAGCTGGCTGAAATGATTAAGTTTTTGTACTTATATTTGAAAGCTATACTGGTTTCCACATGGTCCTTTGTGCTTTTTCATATTTTGTTCTCCTAGTTATCCTAGTTTTATGATATCACCGCAGTTTCCAGCTTCTTCTTTGCTTTGAAATTGATTATGTGGTATTAGAATGAAAAATTACTTTGAATTTTTAAAAAATGATCTATAATGTCTTTTACATTTATAGTCAGATTTTTGGTGGAAATTTTTGGATAAAATTTTTTATTTCTTCCTTGATTATTGACTTATTTGTGATTTCCACTACTTGTTCAGTCAAATTTAATGACACACTATCTTAGGATACAATTAATACGTTAGGATACAAAATAAATACAATTCTAATATCTTAGAATGTTATCCTCACTACTATATTTCTAAGTGTATCAGAAAATGTATGTGCATGATTGTTTTTGTAATTTCTAATTTTCTCTGTATTCATTTTATATGTAGTGTCTCATTTATATGTTGAGTATTTTTCTATTTTTTCCTTAATCTGTCTAAAATGTCAATTTTTTATTTTTAATAAAATTAGTTATTGAATTTATCAATATACTGCTTTCTACTGCTTTTATTTTGAAAGTGTTTTTGCTTTTATATTTTATTTGGACATTCTCATTTTAACAAACTGGATAACTTAAACTATCCCCCAAACTGATATGATTAAGCAGTAAAAAAACAAGCAGAGTTATCAATGTCTCTAACAATACAATTAGTATTCTCCAGCTACTATTATGTAGAATTTTACCCCAAAGAAACAGAAAATACACATTCTTTCAAGTACATGTAGGACATTCTAAAAATACACCATGCATTAAACCATAAATGAAATCTCAATAAATTCTGAAGGTAAAGATGTAGATGTTGACTAGTGATCCTCTAGCAAGCTCTGCCATGATTGTGACTACGGCTATCCAAAATCCAGGCACATGCTTCTTCCCTACACACACTTACACCCTCTGCCCAAGTGAAACAACCCAAAGACCTGTCCAGTTACTACATCCAGCTCCCAGTCAGAATCTTTGAGAAATGTGCATTTTTCTCCTTTAGGTTCTTCATGTCGGCAAGACTGAAAATGTGAGGAGTGTAGGTTCCAGTTTGTCCAAGAAAGTCTCTGTTAGTGACTGTGTCCCTGCCTCCTGTTTGGTAAATTGGTTTAGGTTTTTCATGTTTTAGTGAAGTACTGCCATTATTAGGAAGTACATCAAAATAAGTCAAGAAGGGATGAGTAGATGAGCATTGATTCTCTCTTGAGTATGTAACTCAGTCAATAGAGAAAGTTCAACTTTGAGTTAAAACCACACGTGTTGGCTCTATTAATAGGAGAATGTTGCAAATAATAACATTCTTGCAAATGTTATATCAAGCTCATCATATATTTCAAATAGAGAAACATTTAGATTCAAATATAATTCATTTTTTGATCAGTTTGTGGAATCAAAGTAAAACTTCTTGAGGTTCATTCAATCAAAAATTAAATATCTACGATTATTGTGAATTTTATTGTAAATCCTATTTAAATATTCGACATTAAAGAGAAAACTGTTTTTGAAATAATACTGTTAATAGAAATTTTGGGCCGGGCGCGGTGGCTCAAGCCTGTAATCCCAGCACTTTGGGAGGCTGAGATGGGTGGATCACGAGGTCAGGAGATCGAGACCATCCTGGCTAACATGGTGAAACCCCGTCTCTACTAAAAAAAAAAATACAAAAAACTAGCCAGGCGAGGTGGCGGGCGCCTGTAGTCCCAGCTACTCCAGAGGCTGAGGCAGGAGAATGGTGTAAACCCAGGAGGTGGAGCTTGCAGTGAGCCGAGATCTGGCCACTGCACTCCAGCCTGGGCGACAGAGTGAGACTTCGTCTCAAAAAAAAAAAAAGAAATTTTGATGAAGTGAAATGCTAAAAATTATTATTTTTAAATTATGAAGTTTCTGAAGCAGAAATATTTTTTGACTTTGTTTTGGAGCCTAAGTAATTAATAAATACAATTCTAACAAGTTATTATATTTAACTATCCAAAAGAGAAACAACTGTGGTTGTGATATATATATATATATTTTACACACACACACACCCATACATGTATATAAATTTCAATGAATGAATGTATACATACGAATGAATGAATGTGTATATACATACACACGTACATATTTAATATATTTGTTGCTATTGTAGCTGAACTACAAATTTTTAATGATAAAGCTAATATGAAATACAAAAGGAGAAAAATCTTTCACCACACAGTTTTTTCTCTTTGTTGCCCACTATCATTCAGATTTTGGAAATGTTTGAATAATGGTGTAAATCAACCTATAGGTTCTACGATAGCGTCAATCAGTCTGTAAACAAGTTCTCTAAACATGGGGTATATTCTATTTGAAAAAAAGCTGAAAATCTGTAATCAACACATTCAACAAGTGAAGTGCTAAAGATCTTGTGTTTGTATATCTTAGCAAATAAAATCATTGATAACAAAGTTGAAATCATCTAAAGTCCTGTCCAGTTACTGCATCCAGATCAAAGTGGCAAGTAAGGAAAGAACTGAACAAATTAAATGATGAGCGTTCAAACAACAGACTGGATTTAATTTTTAATATTTATAGTTATGTTTTGAATTATCTAGATAGTAGAAAAATACATTTGTAGAGCTTTTTCTTATTTTGGATAAATGTATATTCTATACCAGAATAGAACAAAAGTGAGAGTTACTATAAATTGGTGGCATTTCAAAGCATTCAGAACAATCATACATAGAGATGATTTATTCCAAACTTTTTGTCTTGTAAAGATTTGTCAAATAAGAAAGGTTATGCCAGGTAATAAAAATCTTTGGGATAATGTGCTCATAAATTATTAGAATAGTCTCCATTTAGTGGAATTTTCTTTGAGCAAGCATGTATTTCAGCACCTAAGGAATTTTTTTTTTCAATTAAAAGTAAGTTCTATAGAAAAAAGTCAAAGGTGTCAACAGTTTAAAATGTAGTAACCACAAAATGCATATTTGAAGAGATGTTATACAATTTTATTTTTAAGAGACCAGTAAGACTATATTTTTAAATGTTCTGTAGAAAAGCAAATTGTTAAGAGTCTAAGAGGAACATTTTAGAAACTTTAGAAACAAACTAAACAAATTATCAATAATATTGACATTAGTAAAATTTTGAAGACACCTTTTGTACTATACAGTTTCATAATTTGATATGATTAACTTATACATTTGACTTTGAATCAGATCTACCAAACTTTGAAGACATAGTGGTTCCAAGCTTGAATAAAAAAGGTCCCATATATTTTGTAAAGTTAGTACATTTTTGGTTTCCAAACAAAATATAAAGTCCATGCAAATAAACAAGCAAAAATTCATAGATCCATGTTACTTATGAATATGGATGCAAAAATGTTAAATAAAATATAACAAACTAAATCTAATAGTGTGCTTAAAATATCATCATACAAGAATGTGCACTTTCACCACTTCTATTCAATGTAATACTAGAAGTCCTAGCCAGAGCAATGAATCAAGAGAAAGCAATAAAGAGCATCCAAATTGGGAAAGATCAATGTACACAAATCAGTAGCACTGCTGTACACCAACAGCGACCAAGCTAAGAATCAAATCAAGAACTCAATTCCTTTTACAATAGCTGCAAAAAATAAATAAATAAATAAAATAAAATACCTTGGAGTATAGGTAACCAAGCAGGTGAAGGGTCTCTACAAAGAGAACTACAAAACCCTGCTTAAAGAAATCACAGATGACACAAACAAGTGAAAACACAGCCCATGCTCATAGATAGAAAGAATCAATACTGTGGAAATGACCACACTGCCCAAAGCAATCTAAAGATTCAATGCAATGCCCATCAAAATACCATCATCATTCTTCGCAAAACTAGAAAAAAAAATCCTAAAATTCATATGGAACCAAAAAAGAACTCATGTAGTCAAAGCAATACTAAGCAAAAAGAACAAATCCGGAGGCATCACATTACGGGATTTCAAATTATATTACAAGGTTACTATTACCAAAACAGCATGGTACTGATATAAAAATAGGAACTTAGACCAATGGAGCAGAATAGAGAACCCAGAAATAAACAGAGTAAAGAACCCAGAAATAAACAAAATACTGATCTTTAACGAACATACAAACACATAAATTGGGGAAAGGATACCCCATTAAATAAATGGTGCTGGGAAACTGGCAGGCCACATGTAGAAGAATGAAACTGGATTGCCATCTCTCACCCTATACAAAAATCAACTCAACATTGATCAAAGAGTTAAATTTAAGACTTGAAACCACAAAAATTCTGGAAGATAACATTGGGAAAACTTCTGGACATTGGCTTAGGCCAATAATTCATGACTAAAACCCCAAAAGCAAATGCCAAAAATTAATACATACATGTGGCCTAATTAAACTAAAGAGATTCCGCACAGCAAAAGAAACAATCAACAGAGTAAACAGATAATCCACAGAGTGGGAGAAAATATTGACAAAGTATGCATCCAACAAAGGACTAGTATCCAGAATCTACAAAGAACTCAAACAAATCATCAAGAGAAAAACAAATAATCCCATCAAAAAGTGGGCAAAAGACACGAATAGACAATTCTCTTTTTTTTATTATTATTATTATACTTTAAGTTCTAGGGTACATGTGCATAACGTGCAGGTAAGAGGATATACAAACAGCCCACAAACACATGAAAAAATGCTTAACATCACTAATAATCAAAGAAATGCAAATTAAAACCACAATGAGCAAGAATAGTCATAATTAAAAAGTCAAAAAATAATAGATGTTGGCTTGGATGTGGTGAAAAGCAACACTTTTGTACTGCTGGTGGGAATG
Source organism: Piliocolobus tephrosceles (assembly GCF_002776525.5). Taxonomy (NCBI): domain Eukaryota; kingdom Metazoa; phylum Chordata; class Mammalia; order Primates; family Cercopithecidae; genus Piliocolobus; species Piliocolobus tephrosceles. The sequence goes on from NC_045441.1 coordinate 38,587,963, forward strand.
TAAATTAGTACAACCTCTATGGAAAACAGTATGAAGATTCCTTAAAGAACTAAAAGTAGAACTACCATTCAATCCAGCAATCCCACAACTGGGTAGCTACTCAATGGAAATGAAGTCATTATGTGAAAAACACACATGCAGCCGGGGGCGGTGGCTCAAGCCTGTAATCCCAGCACTTTGGGAGGCCGAGGCGGGCAGATCACGAGGTCAGGAGATCAAGAACATCCTGGCTAACATGGTGAAACCCCATCTCTACTAAAAATACAAGAAATCAGCAGGGTCTGGTGGCGGACGCCTGTAGTCCCAGCTACTCAGGAGGCTGAGGCAGGAGAATGGCGTGAACCTGGGAGGTGGAGCTTGCAGTGAGCAGAGATGGTGCCACTGCACTCCAGCCTGGGCTACACAGCAAGACTCCGTTTCAAAAAAAAAAACAAAACAAAAGAAAAAGAAAAACACACATGCACATGCATGTTTATAGCAGCACAACTCACAATTGCAAGGATAGTGTACCAACCTAAGTGCCCACTGACCAGTGAGTGGATTAAAGAAAATGTATATAGACACCATGGAATACTATTCAGACTACTCAGCCATAAAAAAGGTACAAAACAATGTCTTTTGCAGCAATTTGGATGGACCTGGAGGCCATTATTCTAAGTAACTTAGGAATTAAAAACCAAATACCATATGTTCTCACTTATAAGTGGAAGATAAGCTATGAGGATGCAAGGACATACAGAGTGATACAATGGACTTTGAGGACTTGGGACATGGGGAGGATGGGAGGGGGTTGAGGGATAAAAGACTACATATTGGCTACAGTGCACACTGCTCAGGTGACAAGTGCACGAAAATCATAGAATTCACCACTAAAGAACTCATCCATGTAACCAAAAACCTCCTGTACCTCAAAAACTATTTAAATAAAAATAAATAAATAAATACAATTTGTCATCAAAATCCCAGGAGTACAGGTATGATTCAATATCAGAAAATGTATAATGAAATCTGCAATCTGCAATCTTAATACGCTAAGAAAAAAATATAATTATTTCTTTTTTTTTTTTTTGTAGTTAGCTATTTAATGAGGTTCTTAAGACATTTAGAACACCAATTTGTGAGGACAAATTCCATTCGTCAGGGCAAAAACAGATCGCAGGTAGCCCTGGAGCTGAGGAACAGCTTTGATTTTTGGTAGAATTTGTGAGTCCACAGCTTTCTGATCAATCTTGCGCTGCTCTGTAATCTCGTATTTCTCTTTCTCTGTGTCGAAGATCTCACCTTCCTGGTGTCTGGGCTTCTGCAGCTTCTTCTTCTTGAAGTAAGCATCAGTAAGATGTTTTGGGATTTTGACATTGCTGATATCGATTTTGGTTGAGGTGGCAATGACAAATTTCTGGTGCGTTCTTCGTAGAGGAACTCGATTGAGGACCAGAGGTCCAGTCACAAGTAACAAGCCACTAGCCAGCTGCTTCAAGAAAACCACCCTCTTGCCCCTGTGGCGTCCAGTGAGGATGATCAGAATGGTCCCGGGGGTAATGCTGGCTCGCAGTTTTCTCACGTGCTGACTGAAGGGTTTTTTGCCGTGGCTCAATAGCTTTCGAGGCACATCTTCAGTAGGATAATATCTAGGCATTTTGCAAAGTTTAACCACCCGGGTACCGCTGTTCTTGTCACCACCAACTGGTTTTGTAAGAGTTGCAAGAACCTTCTCCTTCTTTTTCTTTTCAACCTTGGATTTAGCGGCTGAGTACTTCCTCTTGTACATGGCCTTTCTGGAATACATGGCAGATCGGGAATACCTGCCAATTCCTTTGACAAGGACAGGGTTGTGGCTGCAATGGGGCTTCCCCTTCTTGGGCTTCTTAGCCTTGAGGTTACCCTTTTTCACCTTGCCACCAGCATGAGCCTTCTTGGCTTCGGGTTTCTTCTCTTTAGTATCTGGCTTCTCAACTTTTTCACCCGCCATCTTGCAAGATGGGAAAGAGAACTAAGGTTTCCATAATTATTTCAATAAATGGAGAAAAATAGCCTTGAGATAGAACAGAGCTTCATTAATTTTATAAAAAATAAATCAATTTAGAGTAAACATCTACTTGATGAAGGAAATGTAGATGCATTTTATTTCAATTGGCAACAGAAAATAATAGCCATAACCATCATTACCATTTAACCTGGTCTTGGTGTAGGACTGGGAGAGAAGACATAATGTTATGCTTATTTTCATATAACATGATTACTTTATGCAGGAATAGCAATAGAATTATCAAATAAACTATTAAAACTAAAAATAGTGTTTGCTAACTTTTCTGTAGACAAACTTAATCTGAAAAATTCAATAGTGTTTCTAAACACTAGCAAAAACCAGTTACTTATAGTCAATTGTCATTCATAGCAGTTCCGTTCTACAAAAGGAAAGAAAGAAAGAAAGAAAGAAAGAAAGAAAGAAAGAAAGAAAGAA
>NC_045441.1:38590433-38654511 GCF_002776525.5 Piliocolobus tephrosceles
AGAGGAAGGAAGTGAGGAGGAGAGAAAGGGAGAAAGAGAAAGAGAGGGAGGGAGAGAGGGAGAAAGAATGAAAGAACAAAAGGAAAGGAGAGGAAAGGAGAAAGAAAGAGAAAGGAGAAAGAGAAAGAAAGAGAAAGAGGAAAAGAAGGAGATTTACATAAACACAGAAATCTTATACCACACTACAAATTCTACAAATCCATGGAGGGTAAGCAAAATAATAGATATCTAGACCAATGGCACAGAATAGAGTTCAGAGGGAGACCAACATGTGTATGGTCAATAAAGGTAGTATACAAGATTAAGTGGGAGATTTTTTAGAAAATAGTTTTGGGAAAACTGATCCATGACATAAAGAAAAATAAATTAGCTCTCTAAAATGAGTGCTTTAGGTCAGTGCTACCCAATAGAAATATAAAGTGAGAGGTAGATGTAACTGAAAAATTTCTAATTGTCATATTTTAAAAAGTGAAAAGAAACAAGTGTACTAACTTTAGTAATATATTTTATTTAACCCAATATGTCCAAAATATTATTATTCAAACATGTAATCGATCTTTGAAAACTTATTGATATATTTTACCTCCTTTTTTTCCTGAGACTTCAAAATATGGTGTGTATTTTACACTTACAACCCATTTCAATCTGTCTCTAAATCTCACTGAAAACTATTTATCTATGTTAGATTTCAGAAAATTTACAGTTGAAATTTACAGTTGATTCATGTATCCAAGCTGGTATAAACATACTTAATAAATTTTCAATAACTAAGTTGTGCATGAAATAAAAATCACTTTTGTTTAATGTTTGAATGCACATTGGTAAAATTAATCCACTTATTTTTTAAAAAATTGATTTAACTTGAAGAAAAAGCATATTGGTACCAATAGTATGTCTTTCCAAGTTAAATAATTTCACTAACTCATGTATCAGTAAGCATCATTAACATAAAATTGAAGAGGTTATTGTGCCATAATTACCCATATCAACAAAGCATACTCCAAACTTTTCCTGCAGGTTTTGCAGCCATTTTACATTATGCTGTAGATTACAATTCTACATTCGTAATACCTTTAACAGAAGTTAAAAGCTTCACGAAACTAAACACAAGTATTTTCAATACTTATATACTGTGGACTGAAGCAATAAAGGAAATATCAGTCTCTCATTTTAAAATTCTAGTGAATCCAAATTTTCAACCTAACATAGCTGGAATACTCTGTTGTGATAGAAACTGACTTTTTCATATCTATCTGAAATCCTTCTTTGAAAAATACAAAAGATTCAACAGTATTTATACCACAAGTCTTAAATTTTTAGATTGTGAATGGATAGTATTTCTACAGAAATTTGGTAGTTTTTTGAGACAAAATATATCCAAAGCATTAGTTGAGTAGCGTCTCATATCACAAGATGCATCCAGAGGTACTGACGGTTTTTCAAATGTTGAATCAATTAATCTTTGATATTGTGAGAAAGGTATTGCACTTGATGGACAAATATACTGTGGCTTAGCTACAGGTCTTTTGATTACAGTAAAATATCATTCTTAGTCTTTTTCTTACAATGTTCTAACAAATTTTTCATAAATTAATAATGATTTTTGCCATCTTTCTGACTAAAAATGATTTTTTTCCTGTTCAAGAATTTAATTCAGTTTATAGCTAACCAAAGTTATAAGCCCAGTTTCTGATGAAAATCATTTAAAAGTTTTGTGTTGATCATTTAATTCTGATTTCAGTTAACTATTGTCAATGCTTTTTTGACTACTGAGAGGAAGCATCTTATTAAATTCACTATGCATGTGCTGAAAACATCTCTTAATATTATATACCTTATTATCTTTAAAACTTGCTTTTTTTACTCTGACATAGCAATTTGTAATTGTTATTTATCATGAAATTTGTGACATACTTTTTTCCAATCTTTCTCTTTTTAAAAATGTTTCCCATTTTATTACACACATCTGCATCAGAATTTGAATCTGTAGCAGTAGTATGGTTTTATTTTAACTGTAAAAATTTGGTAATATTATTTTTACACTGAAAAATACAAGCTAAATATGTTAAATAATAATAATTTTTAATTTAATTACTGATTATAATTTACTTAGGCATCACTCTAAGTCTTGATGTTTTTGCAATATATTAAAATAAACAATCTACAAAGTTACATCAGCACATAGAAAAAAAATCATTTGGACTAAAAAAATTGTTTGATGCCAATTATATTGGTAATGTTGATGTCTACTAACAGAAATAATGCATGCGCCCAGCACGTAACACCACAATAAAGCAATATCTTACATGGTGCAATAGTTAAATTCAAAACACTACATTATGTATGATTTTACTGATAAAGTTTTTAAGTTTAAAGTAATTAAAACCAAACAAAATTAAAATTTATTTTCTTAATTGCACTAGCTACCTTCAAGTGTGTTTAGTAGCTACATGTGACTCTTGGCTACTAAGTGAATAGCCCAGATTAAGCTGAATTAAAGATTTAAGTGTAAAAGAAGAAACAATAAAGTTGATTGAGAAAAATGCACAGTAGTATCTTAGTGACCTAGAAGGGTAACAAAAGCATAAACCTTAAGTAAAGAAAACTGCCAGTGGAGAGTACAAAAGTTAAATATTTCTGTTCAATAGCAGGAACCATGGACAAAACTTATAAGTAATAAAATTAGAAAGCAAGATAGAGTAAAGCATTTGGAGATTATGTGGAATACACATCCTCTCCTGCATGGCTTGTGGAGGTATAGACTGACTTTAATGATTGCAGACAGCAACCTAGCACCATTAGTTAAATTAAGTATAATCATACCCCAGATATAACCCAGGAATTCTCAAGTATCAAGATGCTCCCTATAGCTTTTACCGTGGTGGCACAAGAAAATACACAGTTGAATACCGCAATGAAATTTATCCAAGAAGAGTGGATCAGTAAAATGTCGTGGTAATCTGCAGTGGAGCATTACTTCACAGTTAGAAGAAACAGATTAGATGTACACAGGGAAACACAGATAAATCTTTAAAAATAGTACTTACTACAGGCTGGGCATGGTTGCTCACGCCTGTAATCCCAGCACTTTGGGAGGCTGAGGCGGGTGGATCACGAGGTCTGGAGATTGAGACCATCCTGGCTAACACAGTGAAACCCTGTCTCTACTAAAAATACAAAAAATTAGCTGGGCGTGATGGCGGGTGTCTGTAGGCCCAGCTACTCAGGAGGCTGAGGCAGGAGAATCACTGGAACCCGAGAGGTGGAAGTTGCAGTGAGCCGAGATCATGCCACTGCACTCCAGCCTGGGTGACAGAGCAAGACTCAGTCTCAAAAAAAAAAAAAAAAAAAGTACTTACTACAAAAAAGTAATAAAATGAGGTTATATTATGATAACATGTGTGATGCACATGTTATGATGTTATGCACACAGATAGCAATGCACGTTTTGAAAGAACACCTCCAAAATATGTGTTGAACACATGTTGATTGTCTACATGAGGAGAACAATGACAATGGAGTGGACTAATGGTTATAGTGTATCATAAACTTGGAAGCGTGATTAAATATTCAATTTTGAGATCCATGAAAATTGCTTTTAAAAACTGAATTCCATTTCTGACATTATGGCAGAATGTCCTGAGACACTCTCCCATGGAACAAACAAAATACAATATAAAACATATTTTAAAATATATTTAATGTATTTCTCAAAATCAAATAAATAAGTGAAAAAATAATCCAAAGACGAAAGCAAGTACTTAAGCATCAGTTGAATCCTACTGAAGTTAACTTTCTGGTTTCATGTCTACACTTGGAGCACAAGGAACAAGGAAAAAGCCTAGTACTTTCCCAGGTTGAGGCACTAAAGAGATGCCTACTTAAAGTCAAAAGACAGAAGAATAGGGTAATTTAGAAGCAAAATTACCCAATTTAAGGACACAAAAGTAAAAGTTGCCTACCTTGACATTGACACTATGTAAAAGGATAAGTGTCTCTATTGAGATTTAATTGTTCCTAGGTAACATTTACATGCATTTTCAAACTCAAATTCTGGCTACCTCTATTGCTTGAAAAATTTAAAGCCAGGAATTCAAGCTGTCCCAGATTAATAATATCCATAATTTCCTAGAAGGAAGCACAAATTCTTTTCAAGAAAACCCATTTCAATTCATTTCTACCAGAATTTTCCCACAGGTAAATGTCAAAGGAACATCAAAAGCAAAACGAAATAGGGTATCATGAGTAACAGCTAGTGATACAAAAATATGACTAGGCATGTTGGAAAATAAAAGTATATCAAACTTCTAAAAATGTCTTAAAATATTTTAATTTGAAGTACAATAGATAGCAAATTACGTATAGCTGAAGAATTATTTATCTGATACTTAAATCTTAAAAAATTATTGAGACTATGCACATAAAGAAAATGAGATGCTAAATATAAAGAGAGGTTATTAAGAGACTTGGAAAATAGATTATGATGGTCTAGGATTCAGAGTCTAGTAGGAGAGAAACAGAATAATATCTTTTGTGGTAATGGCTGAAAATATTCAAGAGCTGATTATTAGACATGTCTCTTAACATTCAGAAAGCCCAGACAATCTCAAACAAAATAAATAAAATAAAATCCATACCTAGATACAAAGTGTTGATGTTTCAGAACACCAGAGACAATGTAAATATCTGAAAATTAGTCAAAGAAAAGACAAAAACCTGAAATTAAATGGCAATTCCACTGACAGCTGACTTTGTAACAGCAGTAATGGAAACTAGAAGACAATGGAATAATATCATGGAGGTGCTGGCAAAAAGAGCTGTCGATCTAGAGTTGTACATCTAGTAAAACTCTAGAATACAGAGGAAAAATAGAAAATTTTCTCAGATAAACCAAAAAATGGGATCTATAGACACCAACTACAGAAAATTCGAAAAGTTTTTTTTTTTTTTAAATAAGAAATATGAACTCAGATGGAAAGTCTAGCCTGTATGGAAAAATCATAAGTAAATGCATTAGTAAATCTGATGGGTAAATCTAAATAACTATTGACTGTATGACAAAATAATAATAGAAATAATAACAACATTTAATTTTAGGTGTTAGAAACAAGTAAATCTTAAGTGCTGACATGAATGCAATTTATTTAAAAAATAACTGAAATATATATAACCCGTGAAATTTAAATCACACTTTCAAATAACTCCTCTTTTGAAGAATAAGTAGCTTTTGGAACATTATTAAAATTGTTAACTAAACATTATTTCAAAACTACATATCAAAACATATAGGTACATCACACCCATTAAGATGGCCAATATCAAAAATAATAATAATAGCAAGTGTTGGTGAGGAAGTGAAGATTTGGTACCCTTGTGCTGGTGGAAATGTCAAGTAGCATAGCCATTGTGAAAAACAATATGCCAGTTCTTCAAAAAAATTAAAAATAGAATTACCATATGATTTAGAAATCATACTTCTGGGTTATACTCAAAAGAACTGAAAGTAGAATCTCAAAGAGATATCTGTATATCCATGTCCATAGCAGCACTATTTACAATTGCTAAAACTTGGGAGTAACCCATGTCCATCCATAGGTGAAAGTATAAACACATGGTCTTTACATGCAATGAAATGTTATTCAGCCTTCAAAAGGAAGGAAATTCTGACATGTACTATAACATGGATGAATCTTAAGGATATTTTGCTAAGTAAAAGAAACTAGTCACGAAAAGATAACATACTTAGAGTACTCAAAATTTTAGAGACAGAAAGTAGAACAGTGAATTCCAGGGACTGAGGAGTGGGGAGAATGGAGAGTTGTTTTTTAATAGGGACAGAGTTTCAGTTTTACAAGATCAAAAAAATTCTGAGGATGGTTGGTGGTGATGGTTGCATAACCATGTTAATATACTTAATACCCCTGAACTACTATATACTTTTTAAAAAGGTAAGGCAGTAAGTTTTATGTTATGTGTATTTTATTGTAATAAAAATTAGAAAAAACTCACATAGGATGTACCTAAAATAGCACTTAATAGAAAATGTATAGAAGTAAAACCAAGAAATAAAAGAAAGAAAGAGAGAGAGAGAAAGAAAGAAAGAAGGAAGGAAGGAAAGAGGGGAGGGAGGGAAGGAGGGAGGGAGGGAGGAAAGAAAGAAAGAAAGAAAGAAAGAAAGAAAGAAAGAAAGAAAGAAAGAAAGAAAGAAAGAAAGAAAAAGAAAGAAAGAAAGAAAGAAAGAAAGAAAGAAAGAAAGAAAGAAAGAAAGAAAGAAAGAAAGAAAGAAAGAAAAAAGAAAGGAAGGAAGGAAGGAAGGAAGGAAGGAAGGAAGGAAGGAAGGAAGGAAGGAAGGAAGGAAGGAAGGAGGGAGGGAGAGGTTAAAAAATATGACAGGTTAGAAAAACAAAACAACAGGTTTATTTTAAATCTCATGAAATTAAGAAATCTCTAATGAAAATTTTCATGCTATAAAGAGAATGCACAGAAGCAACTTCTGAAAAGGAAAAGAAATTCAAACTCTAGGTGCTTCAAGAAATAAAAAGATGAGTAAACTGAGTACAACCTAATGACAATTTAGTATGTAAACCAAACTAGAGTGAACAAATTTCTAGGAAAAAATGAAACTTATCGAATAACTCAAGGAGAGTTTTTAAAAAACCAAACAGTCCAACATCCCTTAAATTTGTTGAATCAGTAGCATAAAATCTTTTGAAAAAAGAAAATATCATGACTGATAATTGTACAAGTAAATTCTTGCACAATTTATTCAAAAAATTCTAATCTTACACAAACTCTTTTAGAGTACAGAGGAAAATAATACCATTTAACTCAGTTTATGAAGTTAATTTTCTCCAAATACTAAAACAAGATTAAGAATAAACAGGCAAAAAAAGCACATAGGCGAATTTCATTCCTCTGCAAAGAACAAGAGAAAGAACATGTGCATGACATCTAACATGTATAGAATGTTATGCTATGGCTATGTAGGGTTTCATCTTGTAACTACATGGTTTAACATCAGAAAACTCATTGATAAATACAAATATTTATACATAAGTGAGAAAAATGAAAAAAAGGGATTTCATAGCATTCATTGTTCATGAAAGTATCGCTCAGAATAGTAGGAAATTAAGAAAACTTACTTAAACTGATAGAAGGAGGCTACCAAAATCCTAGGAAAAACATCATATTTAATACTGGGCTGTTAAAAGCATTCCCTTTAAAATGAGTTGCATGACAATGATTCCTAATATCACACTTTCCTTCAACATTATATCTGAGGCTGTAGCCGGCAATAAAAGACAAGAAGAGGATACAAAATAAGAGAATGGCTCTTAAATGACTAGAAAATCTAAATGACATATAAGATATCAAAATAAGAGAATGACATCTTAAATGACTAGGACAAAGCCATAATCATTTGCAGATAATACAATGTTCTGTAGAAAATCCAAATGAATCTACTGATGAATTATTATAATTAAATAACGGAATTTTAAAAGAATGTTTGATACAAAATAAATAGAGAAAAGTTAATTGCATCTGTATACCTCAGCCAAAAGTACTTACAGTGTGGAAATTTAATATTAAATAATACAAAATTTACAATAGAAACCAAAATTGTAAATACCTAGGAATAAACATAATGTTAATAGATGCACAAATTTAGAAGACCTAAACAAAAAAATTAGATACCTGTATAGGAAGACTTAATATATTAAGATGTTAATTATCTTCAAATTCATCTTTCTGTTCAAGAAAAATTCAAACAAATTTCCATCAGGTAATTGGTTAGATCAAGCTGGCTCTAAAATTTATATGTAAGAGCCAACAGTCAAAAATGAGCATTGTTGAAGGGAAGAATACATTGGAAGGGTGGACCTTACCACATATCAAGACATATTATAAAAATATGATCATTGAGATGTGTTTTATTTGTATGGAGATAAACAAATATACTTACAGAACAGAATAGAGTACCCAGAAACAGACTTAACAAAAAAAATAGAAACCCAGTTATGACAGCTAGCATTGGAGAACGTGAGAAAATGGACAGCAACAATCACTTTTACATAGGGAAGAAAATGAACTAGGATCCCTATCTCACATAATACACTAAAATCATTTCAAGGTAAATTTATGACATAAATGTTAAAAGCAAAACTCTAAGTTTTGAAAGGCAATGTAGTAGACTATTACCATGAATGGGGAAAACTTTCTTAAAGAGTCAGAAAACACATTCAAGGAAATGATTGACCAATTGGTCTAAAAATTGAGGTACAATGAAGATGTGAAAAGATGATACACATTGGAATAAAATATTTGCAACACAAATCACTGAGCAAGTATTTTTTTAAAACATATAAAAGAGTCCCAATATATAGATACAAAAATGACAATTCAATAGAAAAGTGGGCAAATTATTTCAATGGGTACTTCATGCAAAAGAAAAATAAAATATGGAAAAGATGCTCAATCTCATTAATAAGCAGGGGAATTCCAGTCAAAGCCACAATGATATTACAGTGGCAAGGAGTTTGAAGATTGACAATACCAAGTGCCTAGGACATTGTGGGACAGGCAGGTAGTGAGTACTTTCTGTGCCTAAAACTCAGGAGGGTGGTTGTGTGACCAGTGTTACAAAGGGGGTTCCTCCATGATGAAAAGCAAGTCCAGCAAAAGAGTGAAGAAGTCAAGTGGTTTTAAGCACAAATCAAAGTCCCTCAATTCAAAGCAAAACCAGTCACACTGACTATATTTTCTATGTATTCATTAAGTGGACCTAAAATCCATTCAGTGTACAAAACTGTGATGACCAAATTAATTCAAATAACAATATCACAAAATCAGAGTAATGTGCAAACCAGTTGCCATCTATTTTTGTAGCCATAGTGAGAGATTATATTTTAGATGATGATAAAATAGTCGCTAAAATGATTTTTAAATTGTTAAACTATTACAAGCATAGTCAGTACTTATTATGCTTTGTTATGATCTGCAAGTCACACAAGTTTGTGAACTATCATTATTATAAGAACTGTTTTAAAACAGATGACAGGGGTTGTGTGGTTTTTTTTTTATTCTTGTTTTATTGTTTTGTGTCTTTTAAGACATTTTCTATGAAGCAATAGATTCATGAAGGAGAGAGAACAGCATTGATAGGAAGTAACCAAAGCTTTGTTTTGTTCAGCAAAAGTTAATAGGTCCTCCATGAGCTTTACTATCCAATGTCCTCATTGTGAAGTTGCCTCAATTATGTGTGCTACAATTTGCAAACCAGTTAAAAATAAAAATGATTAATTGGCAACTAAGTAAAGCCAGTCCTGGAATTCTGAAATTCTAGGATACACCATTGATTACTGGTAAAAATACAAAGATTCTCCATCACCTTGAATTTTATAATTCTGACTGCTTTATGGAAGGAGTATGTTCTGCCATTGTCCCTTGGGCATCACTCTACAAGCTTTCTTGCTTGTAAGTAGATCTGAGCCACGTGCCAGGGGTGCAGAAGCAAGTTCTGGGGCTTTGGAGTCAGACAACATTGGATTCCCACTGAAGTAAGCACTGTGCTTCTCCTCCTAGCCTCAGGTTTACTAGGTATAAATGAAGTGTAAATATCCACCTGGTGGGCTAGTTGCAAGGATTAAGCACAATAATGCCTCTGAAGGGCCCAGGACGTTCTTGGAACAGAGAAGCTCTGTTCTTGCTCGACCTGTCTCCATTCCTGCCTGATTAGCTCAGGACGCCACAGAGAGCAGGAGGGGCAGCCACAGAACAGGTTGTCAGGGGGAGGCATCCATTGGACCAGCTTGCACATCATCCACCTCTGACTGCACTGCCACTGGCCTTCATGTACTCTTCCTTCTTTGTCTGCTCAGACCCGCCCAATGGTTTGCTGTTGACATCCAACCTCAGCTCTGTTCGCTAGACTCTGATGCACATCTCTGCTCTCCAGAACCTGCCTCTATGGAAGGCCATTAAACACCTGCCATTCTGAGCCCTTGCTGATATGGTCCCAAGACCTCCCACAAATGTCACAAGCACCTGAAACATTCTTTCCCCAACTCCTGTCAGAGTGTCCCAACCATAGGCTCTCAGCTTTAGTTCTGCCTGCCTGGTGACATGCTAGCCTGAGGCAGCAGGACAGCCTTACATGTTTGGCAATAGAGCTGTGCTTCTCTGAATGATTTAGGAATGATCTGGGTGTATTAAAAAATGGAAAATCCAAGATGTCTATTATGATACATGATTGCCGAAGCTGCCACTCTTTATCTCCCAGTTGTTCTTTGTCCCATTACAATTTCGTTTGCAATTAACCGTTCGCTCCAACCGCTCTTGCTGGGTTGTAATTATAATATGTATGCAACAGACACAAAATCTGAAGCATCTCTCCCTTAGTCCTGGTCTGATTACCTCTAATTTGCTTTGTAAAGAGTCACTCTGTCTGTTTAAAGTGTCTCCACCCTCTTCCTTTTATCTTCTGTTAAGCTACAGGGATGCTGTTTTCTAAAATGTCATCCTTTATGGAAAATATCATGACATTCCTTTCCATAAAATCCTAAAATGTAAAACGTAAGAATTATTTGGTTCTTTGTAATATGGCCATAGCTTCACCTCCCACTATTTTTTCAAAACCTAATATGTACCTTATATTTATTTATTCATGTATCTTACATTACATATTGACTCATGTGCAATTTTCCAAATTGATTGTATTCTTTCTTTTCACAGTAATGTTTTCTGGAAACAATCTCAAATTTAGAGATAAGTTTCAGGAACACTACTAAGAAGTTTGTACCTTCAAATCATTGATGGCAGGTTGTGGACGTAATGCTCAATCTACCCCAAATTAGAGTACCTTTTCTAAAAACAAAGAAATTACCCAAAAACAGCTTCCATAAGCCCATCAAAATACAAAACTAAGATTGTTATATGACTGCCATTCAATTCACAAACCCAATTCAAGTATTGCCATTTGGTCCAAAATACCCTTTATAGCAAAGGGATCAAGTTTAGAAACATGCATTGCTTTTAGTTATAATTTATCTTTAGTCTTTTTCAATCTGAAAAAGTTACTCAGTATCTCCTTGACTTTCACGTTCTTGACAGGTTTGAAAAATACAGGCCAGGTGTTTTAGGAATTCCTCCCAGTTTGGATTTGCCTGGTGTCTCCTCATGATTTGCTCTGCTGTGATTTGTCTTGCTGTGTCCCATCAAGTGGAACGCAGTTTTGATTTGTTCCATTACTAGTGATGTTGACTTTGATTGCCTAAAGTGGTAAGTGTCATGTTTCTTCACTGTAAAATTGTTCTTTTTTCCTTTTTAATTGAGTGTTTTATGGGTAGCTGCTTTGAGAGACTATGCAAATATCCCATGCCTCATTAAAGTTATAATTTATTCACTTATTTATTGTCTATATCACTACGAACTACAGGTTCCCTATTAAATTCAGTGGATTATAACCCATTATTATACTGATGTATTTTAATGCTTAAATTCTTCCAGATTTGAACAGTGGGACCCTCTCCAAGTTTTCCTCTGTGTCCTTTTAATGTGTTCCTTTTCAAACTTTTAACAACTTTCTTACTTTATCACAGCAAAATATTCCAGGCTCATGTCGTATTTTATTGCTCTAGCTTCGGAATCAACCATTATTCCAAGGATCCCTGGTTCCTTTTGGTGGAAATGGTACTGCAAAACCAAGAGCTGGGTCTAGGTGTACTCATTGCTATTGAATGTTGCTGTTTCTACTATTTCTTGGAGACAGAGTTAGAGCATATCATTGTGTAAATACCTACGTATAGGTGATATATGGGCAAATCTACAGAGAGCCTCAATTTCAATTCAGAACCATAGTTTTAGTTTGGTTCCTTTATATTTCTAACATCCTTCCCCAACAATAAGAAACTATCTCTCATTATTCTTAATCTTTATTTGATTAATCCCCTTGGCCATAACCAATCTCCCTCTCCTGCACTGCTGCCTCTCTAATCCCAGTTGGCCCAGACACCTCACATCAGGCTGCATAGCACACATCCAGGTCTTGTTGCAAGCTAAAAGCCAACCAAGAAAAAGGACAACACTTACCCTATATTGTGTCTTCTTCCAAGTATCAACTCCACTGTGGCATCCGCCTATGTTCATTCAGTCCAGTGCCTTCAGGTCATATTTTTGTGCTTTGTCCAGGGTTTTTAGCTGGTCTCCGGGAGGTTTGGTCCAGCAGGAGTTAACTCGGCCATAGTGGAACTGCTATAGGATTTTGTTTATTTTCTTTTCCTTCTGTTTTGTATTTGTGAATTTTCTTTATAAGATTAAGAAAGGATTCCTAGTTTCCTAAGAATTTTTATCATGAATGGGTATTCAAATATATCTCACGCATTTTCTTCATTTATGGAGATAATCATAAGATGTTTCTCCTTAATCTATAAATGTGGAAAATTACATTCGTTAATGTTCCAATATTAAGCAAAACTTGACCTTTTGGAGTAATCCCATTTTAGTTGTATGTATTGCTGTTTATTATGTTACTGGATTTTGTTAATATTTTGATTAGTAGTTTTGTGTCTGTGTTCATGAAAATGATTTGGCTGCTAATTTTCCTTTATTGTAATGTTCTTTGAAGGTTTTATATCTAGGGTATGCTAGCATTATAAAAATAAATTTAAAAGTTCTAATTTTTCTATTTTTTGGAAGTGTTTGGAAAAAGTCACCAATAAGGTCAATTAGATAGGAGTTCTCTTTAGTGGAAGAATTTCATGACAGATTCAGTTTCTTTATTAGATAGAAGACCATTCAAATATTCAGTTTCTTATTGTGTCAGTTTTAGAAAGATGTATTTTGCTAGGGATTTTGCCATTTTATCTGAATGGTCAAATTTGTTGACATAAAGCTTTTTAATAATATCCTAATATTAGCTTTTTAATGTCCATAGCTTCTTTATAAATGTCCCCTTTTTATCCCTAATGTTGATAATGTATGCTTTTCTCATTATTCTTTTATCTGTGTGGCCAGAGATTTATCAACTTGATTGAATTTTCAAAGAAATAACTTCCAAGTTCTCTGTGTCCTTATACCTAAGGTATAAATCTTATATTTTTTAAAGTTTAAATTCAGTCTGACAATCATAGTCTTTTTATTTGAAATATTATCAGTTTTCATTATTATCACTACTTTTATATTTAGATTTAAATCAACTATCTTGCAATTCATTTTCTATTTGTTGCACTTGTTCTGGGCTTCATTTTTTCCTTCCTTTTGTTTTATTCTGTCCTAATTAAATTTTAAAAAAATTCCTTCCATTTTTCCCTCCATTTACTTCACGTTTATACGGTCTCTTATTGTTCTTTCAGCAGTTACCCTATATATTACAACATGCTGCGTTGACTTACTAGTAAGTATTTTACCACTTCCTGAACATTTTAGAGTTACCATCTGGACTTTTGGCCTATTGATTTCATGTTTAGGGAAGGGGGATTTTTTTTAACCAAACTTTTAAACTTTTGAGATAATTGTACATTCACATGCAGTTGCAAGAAATAATAGAGATCCCAAGTACCCTGTCTCCTTATGCTAACATCTTGCAAAACTACAGAACAATATCACAACCATTGACATTGACACAATCCGCTGATCTTATTCAGATTTCCTCCATTTCACTTATACTTGAGGGTGTGCTTGTGTATCCAGTTGTATCAATTTTATTCCATACGTAGGTCCATGTATCCACCATAGCAGTCAAGGTACAGAGGCATTCCCTCACCACGAGGACCCCTCCGGCTGTGCTTTTATAGCACCTTCCACCCTGTCCTTCTGTCCACCCCACGCCACTCCTAACCCCTGGAAACACAGATCTAGCCTCTACTTCTAAATTTTGTCATCCCGATTTATTTATGGTGTTTATATTTATTGGTATGGTTTTCTTAGTGGTGGCCCTGGGTATTACAATATACGTAAGTGACATCACGATCTGCTGACATCCAAGCATATTATCAGTTTTATATTTGGTAAGTTTGGTAAAGGGTTATAGTTACGGATTTTAGCATGGAAGTTCTTAGAGACAATAATATTCTAATATGTACCATCAATATCCATGATACTGACTTGATGTGTAGCATTTCACAAAGTTACTTGTTCTGAAAACCTTTATTTTTAGTAGATCAATTAATATCTCAGGGAACTTGTATTCTGTGGATGCCATTCAAAATGTTTCAACATATCTTTTAATTAAAAAGATATGTAGTACTGGTTTTAACCATTGGCAAATGAAATCCCCATCTTGAAAATCCATCATATATTATCATTTATATTTTTTCTGATATTTTATATATATGTATAAGATAAATTATTATTTAGTTTTTGTATGTCTGTTATGTCACATCATATTTTAACTATTTATAAACTCTAGATATAAGTTTTAGTCTAGATTATCAATTATGTTTAAGTGTTTCTAGGCTAGGGAAATGCAAGGGTGCCATGAAAGTGGTATATGAGAATTCATACCTGTGCACCTGAGGCAGGCCTTACAGACGGACCACAGGAAATACCACTAATCAATCACAGCACCCTTTCCCTTTGAGCCGCGTGTAGCCTCAGAATCCTTTGCAATTTTGCTTTCTAGGCAGCCATGGAAATAGGTCAGAATTCATATACAAGATAGGAATTATACTCTGCAGTAATGCTTATTTAGATGACTGCTATTAAATTATTTTATTTTCAGTTTCAGAAATAACACTAACATTGTATTCAGCTTGAAACCAATCTTAAAATACTTAATTTTTACCTCTAGTCCTTGATATTTTAACTTTCCTAGTCTACATTGATTAAATTTTGACCCATTTCTTGGATCTGTTTTTCAGATATTCGAAGAAAATATACCACTTATATCACTTTTATTTAATAATGGCAGTTATTGGCACCTAATAGTGGCAGTTATGCCATTATTATATATTATATCTATTATATATTATATATTTTCTTTGAATATCTGAAAAATGCTTTTTTCTAGCCCTTATAATAGAATAGAAATGTGGTGGTGTGTCACATTCCTGAGCCAAACATTTTGTACTAAAATCCCTGTAGATGCTGTTTCTGCCTTTTCTTCCCAGAAGTACTGTTACAGAGGAAAGCTGGGAGATGATGATGATGACAGTTATTATACATTTGTGTATAATCAATTTCCTAATTTTTTATTGGAGCTTATAACAGACTTTTTGTTACTATTATCTTTGTATTTGAAAAATGTAGCGAAGGTAGTTCTAGTGCACTCCTTATCACTTATTTTGCCTCAATTTCAGGGTACTTTGTTATAAGCTCAGGAATGCTTTAATCAGTCTTGATTTTATTTATTGCCTAATTTGCTTGTTTTCTTCTTCTGGAATACCTGTAATGCCTGGTTAGTCTTTTGTCTCCATCCTTCATAACAACCATCTTCTCTTTCATCTATTTTTACTTTTGTCCCTCTACTTAGAAAGATAGTAGAGTTTCTTTCTTCTACTTTTAACTTCACATTTTAATTTAATTTTCAACTGTGTAAGACCTGTTTTTTACCGATATAACCAATTTTTTAGAATATGTCCATTTAACTAGATACAACATTTAATTAGGCCTAAACCCTATCTTCCAGATATTGTTAGAAATACACATGCAACTTGGCCAATAGATTTAACAAACAGAGAGTCTCAATAAAGAAATTTAAATTCTTTTAAAGAACCCAGTGGAAATCCTTGAGTTTAAAATAATAAAGCTGAAACAAAAACTTCTCTAAAGAGCTCACCTACATATTTGAAATGGCAGAAGGAAAACTCGGTAACATTAAAAATATATCAATATAAATTATTTAATATGAAAAATAAAGAGAAATGATTTAACAAAAATGAACAAAGCCTCAGAGACCCACAGTTCAATATCAAGTCCATCAATATATGGGTAATGGGAAACCCCAGAAGAATAACAGAGAGAAAAAAGAAAATAAAAATTATTTGAAAACATAGAGGCTGAAAACTTCCCAAATTTGATGAAAAAATAATAATCTACAGATCCAAGAAGCTTAATGACACCAAGTTGGACAAACAGTAAGAGATCCACACCTAGACACATCTTAGATAAATTTTAAAACACAAAGAGAAAATCTTGAAAGCTTCAAGAGAAAAAGCAGCCATCATGTATAAACAATACAATTAATGCTGTCTTCTCATAGGAAACAATGGAGGCCAGAAGGTAATGGAATGACTTATTCGAACTGCTAAAAGAAGACTACCAAACAATAATTATACATCCAGTAAAACTACCTATCAGGAATTAAGGAGAAATGACAACATTCCTAGATAAACAAATACTGAAAGGATATGTTTGTAGCAGATCTGCTTTATAAGAAATACTTCAGGCTAAAAGGAAGTCGCACCAGAAGGTAACTAAACTCCACAGGATGAAAAAAAATGAGCACTAGAAACAATATATATACGGATAAATGGAAAACACTCTATAAAGTGACTTTTCTCATTTCTTTCCTTAACTTTAAAAAACATAGAATTTTGCAGACTGGGTGCGGTGGCTCACACCTATAATCCCAGCACTTTGGGAGGCCGAGGCAGGCGGATCATGAAGTCAGGTCGATACCATCCTGGCTAACACAGTGAAACCCTGTCTCTACTAAAAATACAAAAAAAAAAAAAGTAGCTGGGCATGGTGGCGGGTGCCTGTAGTCCTGGTTACTTGGGAGGCTGAGGCGGGAGAGTGGTGTGAATCTGGGAGGTGGAGTTTGCAGTGAGCCGAGATTGCACCACTGCACTCCAGGCTGAGCGACAGAGCAAGACTCCATCTCAAAACAAAACAACACAAAACTGTAAGATTGTGTAAAGTAATAACTACAATGCTGTATTCTTACATTAATTACCTCTGCAGACACGATATGTATGGCAATTACAGCTCAAAGGAGTGGTAAGGAAAAGGAGCAAAATTTCTCTCTAAAGTTGATGGTAATAAGTTGTGTATTGACATCTCTAGCACAACTACTAAGAAAAAATTTTTTAATAAAGTAAAAAAGATGAATTATCTACAACCATCTGATCTTTGACAAACCTGAGAAAAACAAGAAATGGGGAAAGGATTCCCTATTTAATAAATGGTGCTGGGAAAATTGGCTAGCCATAAGTAGAAAGCTGAAACTGGATCCTTTCCTTACTCCTTATACGAAGATTAATTCAAGATGGATTAGAGACTTAAATGTTAGACCTAATACCATAAAAACCCTAGAAGAAAATCTAGGTAGTACCATTCAGGACATAGGCATGGGCAAGGACTTCATGTCTAAAACACCAAAAGCAATGGCAGCAAAAGCCAAAATTGACAAATGGGATCTAATTAAACTAAAGAGCTTCTGCACAGCAAAAGAAACTACCATCAGAGTGAACAGGCAACCTACAGAATGGGAGAAAATTTTTGCAATCTACTCATCTGACAAAGGGCTAATTTCCAGAATCTACAAAGAACTCAAACAAATATACAAGAAAAAACAACCCCATCAAAAAGTGGGCCAAGGATATGAACAGACATTTCTCAAAAGAAGACATTCATACAGCCAACAGACACATGAAAAAATGCTCATCATCATTGGCCATCAGAGAAATGCAAATCAAAACCACAATGAGATACCATCTCACACCAGTTAGAATGGCAATCATTAAAAAATCAGGAAACAACAGGTGTTGGAGAGGATGTGGAGAAATAGGAACACTTTTACACTGTTGGTGGGATTGTAAACTAGTTCAACCATTATGGAAAAGATTATGGCAATTCCTCAAGGATCTAGAACTAGATGTACCATATGACCCAGCCATCCCACTACTGGGTATATACCCAAAGAATTATAAATTATGCTACTACAAAGACACATGCACACGTATGTTTATTGTGGCACTATTCACAATAGCAAAGACTTGGAATCAACCCAAATGTCCATCAGTGACAGACTGGATTAAGAAAATGTGGCACATATACACCATGGAATACTATGCAGCCATAAAAAAGGATAAGTTTGCGTCCTTTGTAGGGACATGGATGCAGCTGGAAACCATCATTCTTAGCAAACTATCACAAGAAGAGAAAACCAAACACCGCATGTTCTCACTCATAGGTGGGAACTGAACAATGAGCTCACTTGGACTCGGGAAGGGGAACATCACACAATGGGGCCTATCATGGGGAGGGGGGAGGGGGAGGGATTGCATTGGGGAGTTATACCTGATATAAATGATGAATTGATGGGTGCTGACGAGTTGATGGGTGCAGCACACCAACATGGCACATGTATACATATGTAACAAACCTGCACATTATGCACATGTACCCTAGAACTTAAAGTATAATAAAATTAAAAAAAAAAGATGAATTAATACAGTGCACTAAAAATATTTACTCAACATTTAAAAAGCAGCAAAAGACGACCAGAAGAACAATAAAAGACATGAGACAAATGGAAAACAGATTTTAAAAACTGATAATCATAAATTCATCCATATCAATAACTATATTAAATGTAAATAAACTAAACACCCCATTCAAAAGCTATACATTGTCAAACTAGATAGAAAAGCAAGACCTACCTACCTACAGTTGGTCCTTGGTATATGTGAGTTTCACATCAGTGGATTCAACCAACTGTGGACAAAAAATATTTTTTAAAAAATTGTGTCTGTAGTGAACATGTATAGACCTTTTTCTTTTTATTACTCCCTAAACAATACAATATAACAATAGCATTTACATGGTATTAGGTATTGCAAGTAATCTAAAGATAATTTGAATTATACGGGAGGATGTGCGTAAGTTAAAGACAAATGCTTCACTACTTTATATCAGTGACTGAACATCTGCGGATTTTAGTAGTCACAGTAGGTCCTGAAGCAATTCCCCACAAAAACTGAGGGACAACTCAATATGCTATCTATCACCAGGAAATACAGCTTAGATTTAAAGATACAATTGTTGAAACTAAAAAGACAAGAAACATATGCCATGCAAATAATGGCCATGAGAGAACAGGAATGGCTATACAAATAACAGGTAAAATAGACTTTAAGACAAAAAAAATTGTAGGAGACAAGGACAGACACTTCACAATGACAAAAGGGTCAACACATCAGGAAGATACACAATTTAAATGCATATGCACTTAAAAACAGCCAAAAATACACAAAGCAAAAGCAGAATTGAAAGGAGAAAAATGTATTTCAATAACAATGGTTGAAAACTATAATACCCTCTTCAATAACTGATAGAACAACTAGTCAGAAAATGGCAAGAATGTAGAAGACTCGAACAACATTCTCCTCCAGCTCAACTTAACTGACTTTTGTAGAATACCCCACCCACTGACATATTCTTCTCAATTGAATGTGGAACAGTCTTCATCAAATAAAGCATATGCTGGATCACAAAATATTCTCAATAAATCTAAGAGACTGAAATCATATAAAATATATTCTCTACCATAGTGGAATTAAATGAGAGATCCACAATAGAAAGAAATCTGGAAAAACCCCAAGTAGTTGGAAATTAAGCAACACGTTACCCAATTAACCAGTGGGTCAAAGGAAAAAAAATCATGTGGGAAATTGTAAAATATTTTAAATGGAATTAAGATGAAAACACAACATACCAAAATTTATATGGTGCAGTTCAAACAGAGCTTAAAGGGAAATTTACATCTTTAACATGCATACCAGAAAAGAACAATGTCTTAGAGCAATACTGAAGCTTTTAGCTTTCAGATACTAGAAAAAGCAAACTAAAGCTAAAGACAACAGAAGAAGCATCATATATTTTGTGCTAACTAACACTAAATACGGCATTGAATACTCCTGCAGTACAATCTAGAATGGTATATAGAATAGAAATCAAGAAACATTTTCTTCAGAGGACCAGATAGTAAATAGTTCAGGCTTTCTGAGCCATAAAATCTCTGTAGCAACTACTCAACTCTGCCGTTATAGCATGAAAAAAAAACACAGACACTGAGTATGAATGCATATGATTGTATGTCCAAGAAGCTTTATGAGCACTGAAATTGGAGTTTTCTATCGTTTCTACATGTCAGGAAAGAGATGCTTCTTTTGAGGTTTTTGCAACCATTTAAAAAATGTAAAACCATTCTTAGTTCACAATTGAATACTAACAGGGAGTAGCCCAAATGTGGTCCATTGCCATAGTTTGCTCATCCCTACCTGATTGTTAGAGTCAAAAAGAAGAGGAGGAGGAGGAGGAGGAGGAGGAGGAGGAGGAGGAAGAAGAAGAAGAAGAAGAAGAAGAAGAAGAAGAAGAAGAAGAAGAAGAAGAAGAAGAAGAAGAAGAAGAAGAAAAAGAAGAAGAAGAAGAGAAGAAAGAAAGAAAAAGAAAAAGGAAGAAAGAAACTGTAAGCATTGAGCCCCACTGAGGAAGGGACTGTATCTTTTTAGTTCTACATCTTCAGCCAGTTAATACATGAGATAACAGAGTTTAGGAGAAGTGGTGGCATCCCATAGAATCTCTAGGATGAAAGAGAAGTAGCTGAACTGACTCGCTGGTACAGTTTATAGAAACAGGGTTACTTAGTTCTGGTAAATCTTTAGAAGGAAGGAACTAAAGATGAAATCTAACATAGTAAAATTTCGTTCATAGTAAGTACCTAATATGTTTATTTTATTTAATCCTCACAAACCTTCCATTTTACAGTATTCTGCCTCAAGATGCCATAAGTATTAAGTGGCCAAAACAGGAATAGAAGAGGCTGGTAGCTTAAGGCTCAGTTCTTTTTCCAGGAAGCTGAAAATAAATGGTGGTCATGAGCTCATCCTCTGCTGTCTCCATGCTGCTGTTCTTAGAACTTCTCTTTCAGTATTAACACATAGAGATCACAGCTTCCAGTTAGGAAAGCATGAGCCTGGATCCCAGCATCAGCCCTGGGTTACTTCTTGCAGATCCTCATCACTGTCACTCAATGTGTTTGAGCCTCAAAATTCCCCGTCTTTGTCATGGCAATGATAATAACTCTACCTATATCCCTGATAATAAGGAAGATCAAGTAAGATAACGTGAGTGAGAGTGTTTTGAAAAGTACAAAATATAATACAAATTGATGGTGGAACTTTTTTGTCCATTCTTAATTGAGTTGGGCCTCATTTTTTTTTCCAGAAAGGACACATCTTTATGAATCAATCACTGTGCTTTATAAGCATGTGTCAGCTTTTTCTACATGCAATGCGTGCCTGGATGCAGCCCTTGTTTATGGGCAGACCTCAGTGTGGGAGAGATCTGTATCTGTGGGTATTCAGATAACTAGGACACACTGTTCTGTTTATAAGTCAATCTTTTATTGATGGGATTTTGACTTTTTCCTCCCAGTAGCGTATTACGGACAATATTTGCTCCTGGCATGACTAAGTATAAAGTTAGAATACTCAGCACCCTCTTCCTAAATTATAGCAGCAATGGTGGTAGAAAACACTCTTTTACAAAAGAGGTATCTGACTTTCTCTGGTTTTGAATCTAATGAACATCAGAATGCTTGAAGTTTAAGGTTAGATACGTATCAAGAAGCTGAATTCTTATCTGGAAACTTTGAACTTTCAGTGCCTATTTGGGTAGAAAATGTCATGATTAAGTTTTGTTGCCTGATTTCCGGAACTTCCTGAATTTGAAGGGGCCAGAAATTCTTTGAAAAAAGAAAATCCACTGTGGAGTCCGACTGCCTCTGATGGCAAATAGAGTGAACCAAACAGAAGTATTCAGGAACCACCTCAGCTTTCCATCTCCACCAAAACCTACTCCATAGATAACCCTGCACTTCCTAGATTTTGAACAATCAGTAGTTGGATGGCAGGGAGCTGCAGGATTTCTGGTTTTCATTTGTACCTGGCAGTTTTATCTTTCTTTGAAGGCGGGATAGTACAGCAGGCCACCACCCAGACCTTCCACTCACAGTCTCAAACTCCTCATCTGAAGATGTGAACAGAGATTGCCATTTTACAAGGTTCTCATGGGAACTGGTGAGCCATTGTACATTTCCTGGCACACCTCAGGCTCTGAAAATGCCCATCTCCCTCCCCTTCCTCTTCTGCCTTCCACTGGGGGGACTTGTTCTGATAATGGGACTGCCCTCCCCCCACAAAAAAGTAGGTTATATAATCCACCATGTGTGTTATTGCACCATATGATGAAGAACTAAACAGACAACCTGTGAATTTCTATTGAGAGCTTGCACCCCAAGATGGAATCAAGGGTTGAGCAGGCCACGCAGGAGGAGAAAGACTACACTCACCACACCACTTCTCTCTGGAATAGAGAGAAGGCTCCAAAGAGGTCACTCCCGTCTGCTTGATTAACCTTGCTTTAAGCCAATTAACAACTTTTTCTTTGAACATTTCCAAGAATAATTGTGATTATCCCTGACTACAACATAATGATTTAAAAGCACAATGGGAAAAGGGGAAGAAAATGTCCCTCCCACCTCTGTCTCTTGCCTTTCCTAGATTAGGCGAGTGAGCACAGTAGTGAGTCATCACTGGACTTGATTCTCATTCAGTAGCCTCAAACCCAGTGAAGTTGGACAAAACAGGAAATGATCTGAAAGAGAAGATCTACAGGGGCCAATATGAAATGGCAGGGTGCTCTCCTCCCAGAGGAACTCTGTGTTAAGCTGTGGAAGTTCACTGGATAATTGCCAACTCAGGATATTTCAGAATAGCAAACCTGATCTTTCTTTTTCAATCTGAAAATCCAGTAAGAAATGTTTTCTTACACAATTGTTTTATATTATCTTTATCCTTTTCACTTGTCTCTATCCTAAAGGCCTATTAAATTTGAATTAATCTCTCCTTTGGTACAGTTTTTCTCTTACTATCTGGTCTACAAGAATTTAAGGCATAGACTATGTATATCTTTGTTCACCACTGCATCGTTGGTGCTGGCATAGTTCCCAGCATAGTGGAGAAACAAAATCACTATATAATGCATTTTTTACTATGGATTAAAGCCAAAAAGATTGTAAGTGCTTGAAGAAAAATATCTCTCTTTTGCTTCATATGCATCCCCCTCTACAAGGCTGAGCATCTCGCCTTCCACATAACAAGTATTTATTACCAAATGAATGAATGAATGAACAAAAGTATTAAACATTTTGAGAACCTTCTGGAGGGCAAGCCAAAGAGAAAGGTAATAGAAGACAGGTTCCCTGTCCTTTATGAGGATAAAATTTAGTTGAGAAGGGATGACATAGATAAAGAGATTTAGATAACATTGTCAAACAAATTTAAATTACCAATGATGTGTGCAGACATGGAACATGCAAGAAAATTTACTAAAGACATAATCACAGGCAGTTAGGAATGCCCTCTGGGAGATGCAAAGACTGGAAGTAGCTCTTACAAGAAGGACTGTAGAAAATGGAAGATGTAGGTAAGGAAACTAACATGTTGGCATGTGTTTGATGCGTGTTTTCTTACTTCATCTTCACATGTCATCAAAGAGGGGGAAAAATAAGAGCCCATGCATAGTAAATAGTGGGTCAGGATCTGAATCCAAAGCTATCTGACTCTCCAAAGAATATTTTCATTCTGAATGGGAATACCTCTCACCTGAAAACAGGAAGAAGGAATTAAATGAAGGGAGAATGGCATGGGAAAGGACCTGGAATTGGGGTACATTCTTGGTTGCAATTGAAGCTGAAATGTAAGATGGAGTGGAGTTTGTTTCCAGGGAGGCAATGCTAGAAACATAGAAGCCAGATGAAGGCAACAGTCAAAAGCACGCTCTGTAGCTTGGACTTTGTTCTGTGATTTGAATGCGGAACTTTTTAAAGATGTTAAAAGGTAATAAATATTCCAGGAAAATTAGTCAAGCTCTTATATAAGGTAAAGTAAAAGGGGAGGACTCAGAGGCAGAGAATGAGAGCTATTGCAAGCTCCCAGAGGAATGATGCTAACAGACTTGGGTAAAGCGAAGACCAGTAAACTGCCTTTACTGGTCTTCACCTCATCTGCTCTGGTGGACTCCACCAGCTGTTCTTGCTGCCCCAAGTGTGTGGTCTGCACCACCCAACACTTGTGACTTTCCTGTTATTCTTTGCCCCGGTGCAATGCTCCCTTGCTCCTAAGAGTCTAGGCTCTTTGCTGGGGAAGATCATCACAGCTCATCTTCCTGGAGAAACAAGAGACTTTTGCCTCCCACCCTGACTTCCCTGAATTTCATTCATTCGTTCATTCATTCATTCATTCAGTCTCTTAAGTATTCTCAAGTATCTCAGGAAATAACAGCAAAGGAACAGGACAGGTACAATGCTTTTACTAATGGCACCTACTTTCTAGTGGGGAAGAGAGATAGTTAAGAGGAAAATAATGAATATTGTTAGAAAGGAACAGCATCATGAAGAATCATCAGGACAATGGGGTGAACGGTCAGGCAGAGGGATGGGTGATGTGCGAGGCTGAGTGGACAGGGAAAGCCTTAGGAGGGCAGAACAGGACCATAAGGCCAGGGAGCAGAACAGGGAGGGAGCCTGGCTCAGGGAGAGTCTGCAGAGAGGACAGAGAGGTCTGATGATGCAGGGTCTGTATTGAATGAGGGAAGGAAAACCTGAATGAAAGAGACACTAGGGAAATAGGTTCTGTTGTAGGTTCTGTGTGTCTTTGAACATGGGGGTAAGGAAGAACTGCAGGGTGATTTCAGATTTGTGAGTCTCTAGGACTAAGAGGTGACAAGGAGAGGTGAGGGCTTTGGCTGAGGGGGAAGGGGAAGTTTTAGGTTTTATGAAAAAGAGCAGTAGGAGATAGAGGTAGCCCATGACTCATTTGCGGCTTGAAACCTCTTTCTTATAAGAGCGAAACTATTTTCTTTCATACCATTGTGGAATTTCCGAAGCTGGAATTGCTGACTACATCACAGAACTCATTTGCTCAGCTGAGAATGTTGTGCGCCTTGGGAAAGGTGGTCACACCTACCTCTACCTACAACGTGTGAATGTGGAGTGTGCAAAAATGCCAAAGGCAGGACTCCAGGCATTTTTCTATCAAAACACATTTCACTAGTTTTAAATTTGGTTATGAATAGCTCTCCCAATTTTGAAATTGTTTTAAAGTTGGCTCACAATTAAAAAAAAAAAAAACAGCCACGTTAAGAATGAAATCAGGGAGCATGAAATATAAAGGAATGAAGACGATAGAGACTGTAAAGAAAAACCTCTGTTGAGAGTTGAGGGATGGAAGATAACATACACAGAAGCTTAGAAACTGATTGAGATCTTGACTCTGAGCTTCCTTGGCTTCTCTAAGTCAGGACAAAAAAGGAAAACTCCAGGCTGCAGGATTCACAGTCTGGTCACAGTGAATCTTGCTGCTTTTCAGGAAAAATCACATTCCTTGGCCCCGTGCTTTAGAAGGGTATATTTGCATAGGATGCAAAGTTATTAATAACGTCCCTGATTTTTAAAAAATGGCCACAATAACAATTATTCCATGTGACTGTTTCTTTCAACAATCCTTAGTGGAAAATCTGAGTCTGAAAAGCTTTATGGCATCTTGAGGGGCAGAGAATTGGGTTCAGGTATGTACATTTCTGGAGGTCAGGCTTAGTCATGGGATAAAGATCGGATAATCTTGATGAAGAGCCCATCACTACAGCCTAGGGTATCCTGGGTAAGTGGCATATTTGAAGGTGGTGGGTCTTGCCTAGCAGACAGGCACTCTACCTGTGGCCTGAGGGAGAGGCTCTTGCTCTGGTCAGAGAGGGTGTTAAGTAGAGAGGGTCACAGAGCTGGGCTTGTGCTGGAGAACAGGGCAGGCAGGGTGGAGGGCAGGGCTGCACTGCCTTTACTGGTCTTCACCTCCTCCACTCTTGTGGACTCCACCGGTTCTTCTTGCTGCCGCAAATGTGTGGTCTGCACCACCCAACACTTATGACTTTCCTGTTATTCTTTGTCCCTGTGCAATGCTCCCTTGCTCCTGAGAGTCTGGGCTCTTTGCTGGGGAAGATCATCACAGCTCATCTTCCTGGAGAAACAAGAGACTTTTGCCTCCAACTCTGACTTCCTAGTATGTCAGCTTGGATAAGTGCTTCAGATGGGGGTGAATGCCACTTTACACTTTGAAATCAGGAGTGTCTGTTCTCAGGCTGACCCAGAGCCGCAAGGCCACCTGTGGCACCCCTTCTCCATGCCCAGGTGACTCTTCTGAGTCGTCTCTACCCCGGGCACTTCTGCAGTCCTGCCCCTTCACCTCCATTGCCTTGTCTTGTCCTAATTAAAATTTGTAATTTAAAAAAAAGAAGAAAAATCAAAAGCTGGTAATCGGGAACCTTCCCTGTAAAAAACACAGCTTATTTCTATCATTAGCAACCTGTGCTGCAACACAGCCCCTGACACGTGCATTTCAGGAGCAATTAGGAATCGCTGGCTGCATTTACATAACATTAAAATCACTGTCTACATATGCAAAATAAAATGAATCTCTTCCCATTGCTCTCACAGGCACTGGCCTGAGATAGATTTCTGTCTGCTTTTGCATTTTAGCCACATGGATTTATTTGATCTGCCCATTATTTGCTTTCCTGGTAACGGGAGGTTTCCCTCCACTCTAACTGCCTGGCCAGGAGCAGCAGGCTGGGCACACCTGTGCCAAACCACTCCGGGAAGAGGGGGTGAGGCAGGGCCGCGGCCTATCTCATCTCCCCTCCCCAGCATGCCTTGCAGCTGCAGGAAGCCACCCACCCATATTACAGAAACCACAGGCTCCTGTGGGTTCTGAGAGCCTCTGTCCTGGGTGTGCTTTGTAACATGCACACAGTTTAATGTCTTGTTAGTCACCTTCTTTTACATTGCTCAACTGGAACTGGGAAGGAGCACCAATTACTGTGAACCACGCATGGTTTGATCTTCAGTCTTCCCCTTCCCTCAAGAGCAGCCATTCTGGTAGCAATGACCCACTGCTGCATGATGGGGCTCTAGCTCAGCTGGTGGGTAGAAAGGGAGAGACTGTTTCTTGTTATGAACACCTTCCCACCGCACGACGACGGGCTCTAAGCAAAACCAAGATGTTTTTAGCTGCCACCTGTCATATCAGAACCCAGGAAGCTTCACTATGGAATGAGGAAGAAAAGGCCACCTAGTTGGAACCACGATTGAGAGTTGCTTCTCCCCTACTCCTGTGTCCCTACAGTCTCTCCTTCCATCCAGAGCCCCTCTTCCCTCGCTCACCTGCCTACTCCCTTATTTAAGACTCAGCCCAGGGCCTGAAATGCACACTTTCCCCTCGAGCCTCTTCATGACTTTCCTCTGGCTCACAAGGCCCCTGCACTTCACTGCCATAGCCTGTAGTCTGAGCCCCTGGGGGCCAGAGCAATGTCTATCCCCAATCCCTGGAGCTCAGCAAAGAGTCTGGCTGCAGGAGGCACTCAGAAGGTGCTCCTCAGCTTGAAGTCAGGAAGACCGTGGTTTGCATAGCTGAGGCCTAGCTGGTTGCAGAACGGTTAAAGAAGGAATATTCTAGATCAGAGGTAGCCAGCTGAGGCCAGTGGTAGACTCTGCAGCCGCCACCTGTAGGCCTGCCTGAGGCTGCAGTGAGCACCTCAGCTGACCACGTTCAGCCTTCCTGACTGCAAGACTGGAGAGGCCAGCATGCTTTGCAGCTGCAACTCCAGAGCTAATCAATCAATTGCCCAGGGTAGGAACCCCTCCCAAGGCAGTGCCTCCCAGTTTATGAGGCCTCTGTACTCTGTGACTTCTCCATCCTCACAATGCCCTGTTACATGGGCAGCGATTAGCCACATGCACAGATGAGGAAACTGAGGTTCAGAGAGGTTGCACTACTTTTTCAAGATCACATAACTCATAAAGACCAGACATATGAACCTACAAATGTTGATAAATCCAAGTCACTGTGTTTTCGGTTGTTTTCTTTTCCTTAGCCACCCACTAAGTCCGGTGGCAGGAGCAGCTTCATGGGCCTGCGAGCAGTGCAGTCTCTCAGGGTTTTACAGTTAATGCTCTGTGGTTGTAGTCTTGAAGTTGTGAATAAATTTACCTTGAATTTGTGTTTTGTCCATGAAGTCTGACAAAGCAATGGAGCATGCACTGGGGACTCGGAGTCTCTGCTCATGTGGGGCTCCCTTCCTGGTGCCTCCCCCTCCCAGGGATGTGTTCTCAGCCACCTGCCCGAGCAATCCCCAGCAACCACTACCATCTGCCAGGAGGGGACCTGAGCCTGTGCATGGGAATGGTTGGGCCTACACAGTTGTGTACACAGGTCCCTGGGTACCTGTGACTGTCTGCAATATCCCCATGAGTATTTCTGTGACCAAGGGATGTGACATTAAATAGTAAGTAAAAAACACCATGACAAGTTAAGAGAGAGACCTAGAAAGAAGGAAAAAGAGTTTTTCCTGCTATTTGAACAAGGGGTCCCCTAATTTCAGTTTGCACTGGGCCCTACAAATTATGTAGCGGCCCTGTCTGGCAGAGGTGTGCCAGGTAACCCTATGTGTCCACTAACTTGCAAGATGGATGGTGGGCGATTGACCCTTTCAGTGCCCCACAGGGCCTAG
Source organism: Piliocolobus tephrosceles (assembly GCF_002776525.5). Classification (NCBI taxonomy): domain Eukaryota; kingdom Metazoa; phylum Chordata; class Mammalia; order Primates; family Cercopithecidae; genus Piliocolobus; species Piliocolobus tephrosceles. Next base: position 38,618,997 of record NC_045441.1, read on the forward strand.
TATCTTAGATTATAGTTATTCTTAAGGAATAGGATAAAAGGAGGAACAGCAGCAAAATGCCACCTTCATGACGTGTTCCGGAGACTGACCTCCTTCCACCTGTCTCTCAAAACTAATGCTCTGCTAAGCCAAGGGCCTCACTGGCCAGCAAGTTGAGTTCAGGCCACCTCCTGCTCAAAGGAGAGGATAAAAAGTATTGTTGAATATCTAAGAGCAGTATGTTTAACACTTGTGTCTGAAACAAGGTCGCAATTTTGCATCTGCAATAATTTATGCCTGGAAATAAGGAAGTGAAATTCCCACCTACTGGAAAGACAGTTAGGAGGGCTGTTCCATGGGGCAAGTGTGGTTTAGAGCTGTGCAAACACACATAGCAGGTGCAGGGAGACTCAGGAGCCATGAGCAAGCAGCTGCCATGAGCACTACTGCTGGGTACCAGACAGGGACCAGCCTTCTTTCCTCATTTGAAATTCAGGAAAGGGCAAGAGCACATACTTCAAGGCTTGAAGGAGACCAGACTAGAGCAGGATTTGTCTCTGTGAGATGTGTGTCCCCACAAGGGCAGTCTGCACTGCCTGGCATCCCATCCCAGGATTCTCACTGCCTGTTACAATGCGTGCAATCCTCCCCTGTTAGGCTCTATGTAAAACTGTATACCTTTTTTCTGTCCTGCATATGCTGGTTTTCTCTACTGGACATCCCTCATGTACTGTTCAGCCTCCACCTCTGCTGGAATTTCTTTCAGAAATCTCTGAGCTGAGATATGATTGGTACTGACTTCACCACCAGCTTAGGAGCAGTCATGAGGGCTGACACCCATCCCAGTATCACACTATCTTGGCCTGGACAGGGTTGGGATCCAATCAGAGGCAAGGATATTTGCTGAGGCCTTGGAGAAAAAGAAGCTTTGTCTCATGGGAGAACTTCAAGGGCGAACATCATCCTTTTCTCTGAATGGTAGGGCATAAGAATACAAGGTCTGGATGTGAGGGCTGAGATGATCCAAGATCCACCGAGTGCAGGCCACCAGGCTGGCACTTCAGAAGGCAGACCACAAAAATAGAAAGAAACTGAGCCATTCATTTCACTGCCAATCCATTCCCTGGATCCTGCCCCTGGCATCTGCTCTCAGCTTTTAAAATTGGAGCTGATACATTTCCCATATCGTTTAGACAAGTTTCAGAGTTTTTTTTAATTAAAAAATGTTTACTCATGTCATAGACATTAAATTATATATCGACGTTCAATTTGCATTTTCGTAAAGTATGAGGTCAACTCTTAATTTTACCTCTTCTTGACCACATGGCACAGGAAAGCATCTCAAAGTCCTTACCAGGATAACTCTATGGACTGGGTGATTGATCCAGCCTAGAGTTTGCATTGTGTTCATTCTATGGAAAAACAGTCAATCTAAAAAGCACGGCAGAGTGGGCTATGGAGACTATGATGGGCAGAATTCTCAGACAGCCCCAGTGACCCTCACCCTTGTATAATCTCCTCCCCTTGGGTGTGAGCAGAACCTGTTGAATGTGTTGAGATAGCCACTCCTGTGCTTATGTTACAGTTCATGGCAAATGGGGTTTTGCAGATGGAATTAAGGTTAGTACCCAGTTGACTTAATCAAGAGAGATATCATCTTGTTGAACAACAGCCCTTTTCATCCATCTCCAGAGGTCAGAGAGGGGAAGTGAGATGCTCAAAGCATGAGAGAGATAAGACGTGAGGGAGATTTCCTGTGGCTGGCTTTGAACATGGAGGGGACCACCTGGCAAGGAACATGGGCAGCAGTGTAAGCTGACAGCAATCCCTGCTGAGAACCAAGGAGGAAACAGGGCCCAGCCTTACCCAGAGGAACTGAATCTTCCAATAACCTGAATGACCTGAGAAGGCGGTTCTTTCCCAGAGCTTCCGGATTGAGGACTCAGCCCAGCCAGCATCTCAATTTCTGCCTCAGGAGACCCTGAGCCGAAAGCCCAGTACATTGTGATCAGCCTTCTACTCACAGAATTGTGAGGAATTGTTTGAAGCCACTAATTTCATGATAATTTGTTATGCATCAATAGGAAAGTAACACAGAGGGACAGACCCCAGCAGCTGTCTGAAGTCTCACCCAGAGCTACAAGGCTATTTGTACCCTGGCCTTCACAGATATTTAGAAAAATAGAGTCCTTTTTTGCCTAAGTTTATTGAAATTCAATTTCCCTTCTCAGTGACCAAAAGCCTCCCAATATAGTTCTTAAGTTCTTATAATCTCTTTTAATGTATATTTTATGATATGCTGCAAAGAATAGGACTACCTGGACCAGGGGCATTCAGATTTTTAGAAACTTTGCTGATAATTTTTAATTGTTTTCCAAAAGAGTTATGTCAATATATCCTGCCACCAAAAAAACAAACAAACAAACAAACTATGAATATGCCAACAGCAGTATAAATCTACCATTATCACTCTTCTTGTAGTATTTGGTTAAAAGGTGGTATTAATTTGTACCTACATTTTGTTTTGTTTTTAGCTTTCAAACTTAATAAATGTAATCAATTTGTGTGAACTCTCTGTTCATTAATTATGACCAACGTTTTATTGGAGTGCTGGTTTTTTTCTTACCATTTTTCAATGAGACTGCCTATTAATTTTCTGACATACTTAAACCATTTTTCAGTTTGTTTTCTTTGAATTTTATTTCTATTAGGTATATTACACTTGTTGGGTAGAAGTCTCTTATTTTTATGTTTCATATCTGTTGTTTCCTTTAAGATTCTTATATTGGCCCAAAATTTTGCAATCATGAAAGCTTTCTGATATGCACTTCATTTCTATATTCGTTTCCAGGATTTGTCCATGTCATTTAGTTCTTCAAATACTTACGTCTTAGACTTATTTATCTATTTTGTTTTTGTGTGTTTTCTATTTTTTTTCTTTCATCACATTTTTAAGGTGGCCTCAGTTGCCAGATACAGAAACTCAATTCAAATATGCATGAACAACACTTGAGGATTCATTTAAAAGACGTTTGGGTAGTTCACAGATTAAAAGGCCAAGATGAAGAGTGACAAGGGTGGAGGCGGCCTAAGAGGGAAAACTCTCTGCCTCCCTCTCTCTGTCTTAACTCCAGGAGCTCAGACTATTATTTTTTCCATTGGTCAAAATTTTGCCCTGCTGAAGAGAATAGGACAGCTCAGGCCTGAAGTTCTGCAGCTCCATCACTCAAGGCAATGATGAACCCTCTGCCAGAAGCACCCAGTAAAGTCCAGGGAAGGGACCAAATGGCCCAGCTTGGGACACCTGCTGACCCAGCAGATGGAATCAAATAATAACTGGTGAGTGTTGCCTCTAGAAGACACTTCTTTTTTCTCACCTAGTGAGAAGGCACTAAAACTCAACATTAGTTTTGAGCTCTTCGTGGTACAAAGCCTCCTAGAAGTCTGAACCCGGCAACAGGCTGACCTCCAAAGTCAGGCAGTGGTCTCACCATTAAGAGGCACTGGGAAGCTTCCTGATGACACCCCTTCCCACCGCGCTCTGCGTTCTCCCAGGAATGACCGTGGGCACCTGCTACTGCTGGAGAGCAGGGATTTCCAGGCTGCTGTAGGATGCAGGCTCCCAAGGAATCTCACATCCACCACTCATCTCTGGAAAGAGATTCTCTAAATTGGGACTCCTTGGTTTTATTTGACCAAATTGAAAAGCTTTTGGATCAGGCTTTCCTTTGCTATTTTAACAAGAGTAGGAAAACCAGGAAAGCAGTATTCTTTACAGAATACTCTACTTTGCCTGAATATCATGGTCTGCTCATGCTATTTACTACATAGTAATTTAATGAATTTCCTGGGCTCCCTTCTTAAATAAGTATGCTCTTTTAGTAATTCACTCCTCATTGGATGCCACACTGCAATACCTAATGATAACTTTTAAGACACATTTCTGGGAGGGGAGGGAACAAGCTTCTCTCTGCTCTCTTATATACTTCTGTTTCTCCAGTTCATGTTGGTTAATTTTCTTTGCATCATTTGGAGCTTTGATTTTAGTCAGCATTATTAATAATTTACTCTTTGACTTAATGGGACTGCTAAGGGGATGAGACAAGTCTGGTTGAAGCAGTGTGAGCTCCCTGGTATGGACAGCTATGGGCATCGTGTGTGTTGCCAAGTGCATTACAGAGTAATAAATGTATAACGAGTTGGGCCGTCTGGGTGTGCTAAAAATGAACTCTGAGTTAAGTAAGAGAAGCATTTCTATTGTGCTGCCTGTGCTACTAAGGAGCCCTTTCTGTGAACTGTCCTGAGCTAGAGACTTGTTCAGAATCCACTTCTGAGAATGAGTGCAGTGTGTACAGGCCTCCATGCCTGTAAACCTTGAATTATTTTAGAAGTTGCTTCTAATTATTTAGAACTGTGTCTAAATAAGTTACTTTAATCAGGAGAGATTGTATCCCTGTTCCATGCACCATGGAACAGGTCTTTGGGTGCTACTCAAATCTCTCCTTTCATTGATCTAGTTAGGCGTGGTCTAAACTGCACCAGCATAGCTTGTGGATGTGAAATATTTAAACAGTAAAACCTCAAATGTGTGCAGCTGTGGTTTGTGAGAGCTGGGGTCTTTACCAGCTGGACACAGTCAATGTGGGAGAGAGAACCACATTCACAATGGCAGAGAATTTGTTGTCTATACTCTAGACAACTCTGGTTCCCCTCACACTAAGTCCAGAGTAGTCTTCAGATCAGAGGGAGAAAACTCGTGTCCGGGTAAGAATGCAGAACATTCTAGAAAGATTAAGCTAGGGGAAAGACTCTCTCTTACATTCAGAGGCAACCAAATAGATTTAAACACAGGAGTGAGTGACTGTCCTTAAAATGTGAGTGTCAATCAGTTGCAGGGAGAGGCTGAGAATCTTTTCAGTTGGGGTGAAAAACTCCAGGCAAGAAAAACCTGCTTTATCATGGACAAGGTGTGGAGCAGGAACAGGGGTGCTCCAAGGGGACTCAACAATGATGAAGACCTGAGAATTCCAGACAATGACAAAAAGTAGAACCAATAGCACTCCCTCCACTGCACTCAACTGAGAGCTTCACTAGCAGAGGGGGAGTGAAAGCTAATGTCAGCAATTAACTAGTTATTTTTATACACATAATCATAAGAACCCCGGAGTCATGGTCACCCATTGCAATCCAAATTGGTAGACCATCACCAGAAATTCAGTCTGCATGGAGTGCCCCGATGTCATACTTAATGACAAATTTTTAGACATTTTTTTAATCAAGTTTTCTCTATTATTTCAAGAAGAATAAAGAGAACAGAAAAGCAGGTTTCTTTGCAGAATTTTGCCTGAAAGTCACTGTCTGTGCTATTTAATTTACTACAGAGATATATTACAAGATTTCCAAATTTTTAAAAAGGTGAAGCAGAATTAGCTTTGGATTAAATTTTCTGCTGTTTCTATGTACTTCTGGGATTTCATTGTATTCAACACAGTGCTCCTCCAGCAGGTAGGAAGGAAAGGGACATGTAGCCCAGCCCTCTCCACTCTCCACTCTTGACTAACTCCATCTGTTAGAGTAGGAATGGGTCGTGTCTTCAATGCAGCTTGCTCAGAAGGAATTGGGCGGGAAGATCAGTCATGCTTCCAGCTATCCTCTCAGCAGCAAGGCAGGAGTTCTCCTCTGGCCACAAACCCCGTGGACACTGAGGAACGGCAGCCCTCCTGCCGATTCTCCCACAAACGGGCCCAAGTGGCAGCCTCTGAGTGCCAAGGACAGAATTAGCCACCATCCTGGAATAGGGACCCTATCTTTGTTTGTTCACCCAGTCAACATGTATTGAGCATCTATCATGAGTCTAGATACCAGAAGGAAGCTCCAGATCCTGCTCTTGAAATCGCACACAGTCATGTTCACCAAAATCTTGGGCATGTAAAGCAAGGGTGGGGAGGAGATCTAAGCTGCTCGATCTTGGAAGGACAATGGGGTCCTGAAGGGGCTTTCTGAAACTTACTTTTCTCATCCTGCAGAGCAAAGTTTAAACATTTGTCTGCAGAGACAGAGAAAACAAGAGCAGCTGTGCAGAATAAACCTGTTAAGTTCTTAAAGAACAACCTATTTAACTAAGTGCTTGACATGTGCCAGGTATCATGCTAACTACTCTACACACCTATTTAATCATCACTTTACATTCTCTAGGCCTGTGTACCAGGCATATCTCTGTGTGCTTTAAAAATATGAAATCATTCTATTCTCTAAGCAATCTTATGAAGGGTACCGTTATTATCCCGATTTTACAGATGAGAAAATTGAGACAGAGAAGCTAAATAATTTGCCTAGGGATACACAGCAAGTAAGAGGATTCAAATACAGGCAATCTCACTGTGGACTCCATGCTCCTAACTCCAGTGCCTTATCCCAGGTAGAGAAGTAGCAAGTGTCAGGCACAGAAGCAGGACTGGAGGTGTCTGTTTCAGTAGGAACCCATCCCTATTACCAGATATTCAAACAGGGAGACAGTTGTAGTACCTTCCACTGGGCTGTGGGGTTGAGGAGAAAGCTTGTAATGGAAAAGGGAAAGTAAATTCATACCAGACATGGGATTTCAAGTCTTAGCTTCACAAACTACCCGCTGTTCTGAGCCTCAGTTTTACCCATCTGCAAAATGGGGATAAGGATGTCTGCCTCGTAAAGGCGTGATGAGAATTCAGTGATGCATGAATAAGTATTCACACAGTGTCTGGCATAAATATGGTGAGTAGAAAATACTCTCACTTCTATAGCCCAGGTCACGCCTTCCTGGATGGAGATTTACTGTGAAGCCAAATCAGGCAATACTCCTTCCTCAAGTGTCCCCAGTGCACCTGTGGCACCTGGAAAGCTGCCACTAACAGCTTCTGCTGAACCCGCAGACACAGAGGCTGTTCAGACCACAGCGATGTGACCAGGTAACATCTGAGGCTCTTTCTGGTTCAAACAGTTTATGCTCCAGGAATCAAGATTATCGTAATTATGGTAATTATCCATAATTATCCACTTGTCATTATCATTGACAAGCTAGTCAATAATCGTAGAATAAAAATATATTGACATTGGAAAATCAATTAAAGACTATCCTGGGCAAACTTGCTTTGCATTTTACATAACATATTAGCAGGAAACTAATATAGTGAATGCAATATATATTACTCAATTCCAATAAAGTCCAGAAATAAAAAGAAATAATAACTTCTGAAAAAAGTAGTAGTGATGTTGGGGAAAGGGGAATCTTATTTGTTTAATGTCACCTTGTAAGATTGAAATTTTTACGAAATGAAGTAGAAGATTTAATGCATTTTCAGAATGTCTAAACAGAAAACTTTATTTTAATATTTTCTGCCTAAAATCAAAAAAAAAAGTTTTAGACAGAAAAAAAATACATTGCCGCTGTCCAGATAGTGACAAATGGTGTCAAATGTTAACACCTAGCAGCTACTTGCCACTACATGTAAACCTGTTTTAATAGTCACTGTGGAAGATTATATAAGTAAAGTGATTGGGAGAGGAGAAAGAAAAGAAAGAGGAAGGGAAGGTGAGGCAAGAGATGATACACTTTTCCAATCTGATTTTACAATGGCTCATTTACTGTCTTTTACACTTCATTTACTCTGTGCTTCTAAATTCATACAGCTCATGAATGGGCCCCACCTCCCCTGGAATATTGCCCATCAGGCTCCATATCTTAAAACACCACACCTTGGGCCGAACTCCTGACCCTCTTTAGTGGTTGAGCTGATTGACATCATTAATTGGCAAAAATCTATTTATTTCTTCTCTAATAAATACTTCCTATTAATTCAATTAATCTTCTTCCTAGAACATATGCTAAATTTAGAGAAGGTTCTTCAACCACAGAGGTACCATGATGCAGGAATATTTCTATAACAGCAAATTCATTCTTTCCAGAACATTAGCCCAGAATTTTTAATAACATTTGGAGCTATCAGATTTGCACACCACTACAATGGCTAAGTCTCCGGCCCAATTTATCCTCTTACTCAGATACCCACTTTAACTAATTCACATGCTAGAAATGCATCCATTTTAAATTGGGAATTTAGAGGTCTCCTTGATAGAAAGCAGTAAAATAGTACGTTCTAATTTCAAGCATGTCTAATGGAAATCTTATTCCTAAACTGTTATTAAATTACTGGGATATTGTGCTTGTGGTTTGTGTGACCCATTACATATGGCAACATCTCTATTTAAATGTCATCTTGGGCCATGTTTTCAAAGACACATCAAAAAAATAACAAGAGTTATCGCTAATAAAGAAACTCATTTCTCGACAGATCTCAATCGAATACATTCTTTCCTTATTGGACGGTCAACAAATTAAATAATCAACAAATGTTCATTAAGCATCAGAGGAGCTGGAGGGCCTATATATACTCCAATCAAGTCACCCTGGCCCTCCTGGCAGAGATGGACTGAAAAAGAACTTTACACCTCCTCTTCTTTTCCCTTCTCATCCCTTTGTACATTCAATCTCTGGAGCCTGCATTGTCTAATTACACCCAATAATCATACAGAAAAGGCAACTCCTGAGTTTTGCAGGGAAAATAAAACATACTAAATTTGCTTATAACAGAATTTCATGTAAGAGAAATTTGCATTTGGGCAGCACCTGGGTAGTAACAGAAGTTTTAGCAAAACTGAAGGACCCACTACTATGAGGAATTAAGAGGCACACAGAAAGTCTTTGGTGTTTTGGAATCAGCTTGTATTCCAGAAGAAGATTCAGCCTCACAGAATGACTACTCATCCCTCTCCCATCTCGCCCTCTGCCTTCTGGTTCCCAACCTCTCCTTTTCTTTTGCACATTAGTTTAGCTGTTTGCTTTCTGGGCTAATCTTTGACCAAACCAAAGTCCTTAGCATCAAATCTTTACATGGGTTTGTTTGTTTTGTTAAACAAAGACACTTTCTGTCTTTTATTTTTTTAATTATTCAGATGCCTCAAAATTGTGTTGCATGAGAATAGCCAAAAATCGAGAAAGAAAACTCTTAAATTTACATCAATAGGGAAATAATTCAGTAAAATGATGTATCCATTCAATGTAACACAATCCTTTTTGAAAATAATGATATATAATTGTATGTTTGAAGTTCAAAATTGTTCATGACATTATAATTTTTCACTAACTACTGAATAGATACAATATTACCAAATATACATAAAGTATAATGATTAATCATGCAACAATCATGTACTCAGCACTTGAGGAGAATACTCACCATCCTTACTCTGAAGTCCTGGGGGTGTCTCTAATCTCATTCCCTTCTGTACCTACTCAGAGAAAATCATTATCCTGAATCTTAGGTTTATTTCCTTATGTTCTTCAGAAAATTATTGTTATTTTCCAACATCTATTAAATAATATATTTTGACTTTTATGTCTTTAGACTTTTAGGAGTGAAAGTATAACTTTTATATCCTTTTGTGATTTGCCTTTTCCACTCAAGACTAAGTTCCCAACATTCATCTGTGTTGACGTGTAGCATGGAGTCAGTTCACTTCACCTGCTTTATGGCCTCCCATTATAAGCATACATCACAATTTTTTAAAATATTCACTTCCCAGTGGACCTTCTGGTTTCTTAAAACTTTTGTTATTACAAAGGGTGCTACTAGCAATAATATTCTTGAATACTTTAGTTTTTGCTAATTTGGTAATATTCTAATACAGTTTTAATTTGCATTTCCTTAATTATGAATAAGATTGAGCATCTTTTTATGTGCTTATGAGTCATTTATGTTTCTCCTAGACCCCTTCTTTACACCTTACAAAAAACTTTACAAAAATTAGCTCAAGATGGATTAAAGACTTAAGTGTAAAACCCAAAACCATAAAAACCCTAGGAAAAAACACAGGCAATACCATTCAAGACATAGGCATAGGCAGAGACTTCATGACTAAAACAGCAAAAGCAATTGCAACAAAAGCCAAAGTTGACAAATGGAACCTAATCAAATTAAAGAGCTTCTGCACAGCAAAATAAACTATCATTAGAGTGAGCAGAGAAACCACAGAATGGGAGAAAATTTTTGCAAGCTACCCATCTGACAAAGGTCTAATATCCAGAATCTACAAGGAACTTAAAACAAATTTACAAGAAAAAAACAACCCCATCAAAAAGTGGGCAAAGGATATGAACAGACACTTCTCAAAAGAAGACATTTATGCAGTCAACAAGCATATGGAAAAAAGCTCATCATCACTGCTCATTAGAGAAATGCAAATCAAAACCACAATGAGATACCAACTCACTCCAGTTAGAATGGTGATTATTAAAAAATCAGAAAACAACAGATGCTGGTGAGGCTGTAGAGAAATAGGAACGCTTTTACATTGTTGGTGGGAGTGTAAATTAGTTCAATCACTATGGAAGATAGTGTAGTGATTCCTCAAGGTTCTAGAACCAGAAATATCATTTGACCCAGCAATCCCATTACCAGGTATATACCCAAAGGATTATAAATCATTCTACTATAAAGACACATGCACATGTGTGTTTATTGCAGCACTATTTATGATAGCAAAGACATGGAATCAACCTAGATGCCCATCAATGATAGACTGGATAAAGAAAATGTGGTCCATGTACACCATGGAATACTATATAGCCATTAAAAAGAATGAGTTCATGTCCTTTGCAGGGACATGGATGAAGCTGAAAGCCATCATTTTCAGCAAACTAACACAGGAGCAGAAAACCAGACACCACATATTCTCACTTATAAGTGGGAGTTGAACAATGAGAACACATGGACACACGGAGGGGAACGTCACACACCAAGGCCTGTTGAGGGTTAGGGGGCAGGGGGAGGGAGAGCATTAGGACAAATACCTAATGCATGTGGGGCTTAAAACCTAGATGATGGGTTGATGGGTGTAGCAAGCCTCCCATGGCACACGTATACCTATGTAACAAACCTGCACGTTCCACACATGTATCCCAGAACTTAAAGTAAAATAAAAAAATTAAAATTAAAATAAGTCATTTAGGTTTCTTTTTTGTAAGTGTCTATTCAAGGGTTTTGTCCATTTTGCTATTATTTTATTAACAATTTTAAAAATCTGACTTGGAGGGTAGATTTTCTTCTAAACGAAATGCTTGGTAGTTTACAATTTTATCTGTAACAATTTTATTTTAGAAAAATAGACTGAGAAAAGGTTTAATTTTCATTTTTTTCCTGTGTGGATAGCAAATTAGTCATACCACATAGTATGAGTGTGTTTCTAGGCTCTCTATTCTGTTCCATTGATCAGTTTAATTTCAATACCAGACCATCTTAATCACTATGTTATTCATAATATTTCTTCTTGGCTGTTAAGGCGTATGGCCCCACATTTTTGCTCAGGATTTTCTTAGCTATCCTTAACTCTTGGAGCTCCCGACATACATATTAAAATTATCTTGTCAAGCTCTTTAAAAAGAGGGTGTTCAATTGGGATTGCATTGAATTTCTAAATCAATTTGAAAAAATAACATCTTTAAACTATCAAGTTATTCCATCTATGAATATGGTATACCTCTTTAAGTGTATGATAGTACATTTATCTATATTTCCATCTAGACTTGTGTGTCCTTTTCTGTTTCTATATTATGAGGCCACTTCTTAGCTTAAAAATTTGGAATAATTATATTTTTCTGATGAGGCTGTAATGATTCTTTTATTTTTTTCATAATATCCTTTACCTTAGAGTCTCTTTCGTTTAATAGAAATAAAGCTGCACCTGTTTTTATTTGTTTCTTTGTTGTTGTTGTTTTTGTTTTTGTTTGTTATTTTGGTCTCTATTTGGCTATGATATCTTTTCCCACAGTTTCACTTTTAATCCTTCTGATAACTTGTATTATATGTCTATTGTAAAAAGTGCATAGCTTGCTTTGTGTTTAAAATCCACTGCAAATCTAGTTCAAGCTCAACTACAGAATTTGGCCTATTTAAATTTCTTTCAAGTAAGCACATGTTCTAATTTATTGCTTTCACTGTATTTTATGTTTTCTATTTATGTTGCTTTTCATTTTTTCACTCTTTTATTGCTTCCTTTTGGACTTAGTGTTTTTTCTTCACTACTGATTTGGAAGTTATCTACCTTATTCCTGTTTTATAGTGGTCACCATAGAAGTGTCAACATGCATACTTAATATGAAAACTTAATAAATATTTTTACCTCAATCCAAATCATGTCGAGACCTGAGAACATTTCCGCTTCAGACCTTTTCCTCCTAATCCTGACTTATCTGCCTATTGCCAGAGTTGCAACTCAACAAAGACTGGCCAGTGCCTTAGATTTCATCTAGATGGTACTTTTCCTGAAGCTGAAATTCATTTCCATATTGACGCAGCCCCACCTCTCTCCTCCTCCCAGGATCTCCCATCACCGGCTTTGGATGGAACTAGAAGGAGTTTATCCTCAGGCTTTGGCAAAATCAGAGAAAGTGAGAGAAAACTGCTATACTTGACTGCATCTTTTCCAGGATGAAGATGACCAGGGAATATTCTTGTACCATATCTGCCCATCACTAAATCCAGTCCATGTGGGCTTAGACTGGAGAAATTAAGAGTTGTGTCTATTACATATTCTATGCTTCTGGGCTCTATTTCTGGTGGTAAGAATATTCTAAGGTTCTTTTTACAGAGGGGAACTTTGAGGCTCTAAGAGAGGAAGTGACTGAGGTCACCCAGGAGTCAGTTGGCAGAACCAGAAATAGACCCCAGGTCTCATTCTCAGTTCAGACAAGGCAGCATGTTCTGCTCTGATGCTGAGTGAAAAAGAAGAAAGAGGGAGAGAATTTTCAACAGATCATATCTGTGAAGTGGAAGCAAGATAATTATTTTCCTTAGAACAGATCTTTCTTCTCCCCTGCCCCTCAAGCCCGTCTGAAACTCCTCTGTTAACTGGCTTGAGCATTTGGAATATTCCAGATGTAAGAAAGGCAGACGGGCAATAGCGCCAGCCACCCTCCCACAGCTGCAGCCCAGGTCTTGTGATTTCCGCCAGGCTCAAGCTTGGCCTCTTGGTTTCTCCTTGTCCCGTGTGCTGAGTGTGGGAAAATTCTTGCGTGGGACACGTCTTTTCTTCAGCACTCTGGGATTTTGCCACGCCGGCCTCCCCCTCCCGAGGACAGCAGCAGACATGCACATCTGCTTAGGGACAGGGCTGGCAGTTCCCAGACCACTCCTGGAAGCTGCAGTGAGAAGATCCAGTTCACTCTGAGCTTCCCTCTCATGCACCTCTGAAGTCCCCAAAGATAGGGCCTTCAAGATCAGAGAAAGCTTGGCATGCTCTGCTCCCAAATTCCTTGGGAGAAGAGGTTTCATTGTCCTTGGTTTCTTCGGCTTGTAAGTCTTTTCTTTTCTTTTCTTTTTTATTTATTTTTTAGATGGAGTCTCGCTCTGTCGCCCAGGCTGGAGTGCAGTGGCGCGATCTCAGTTCACTGCAAGCTCCACCTCCCGGGTTCACACCATTCTCCTGCCTCAGCCTCCAGAGTAGCTGGGACTACAGGTGCCCGCCATCGAGTTCGGCTATTTTTTTGTATTTTTAGTAGAGGCGGGGTTTCACCGTGTTAGCCAGGATGGTCTCAATTTCCTGACCTCGTGATCTGCCTGCCTCGGTCTCCCAAAGTGCTAGGATTACTGGCGTGAGCCACCGCGCCCGGCCAAAACTTTTATTCTCTGGTGAGGTTGTTTGAGGCTCTCCATACTATCTCCTGAAAAAGAGACCGAGGCCCACACAGTATGAGAGGAGAGAAATGAGTACAAGCTAAACGCAGTCCCTTCTGATGGCCTCTCTTTCCCAGAAATCAGAGGTTATAGAGAAAACACAAATGGAATCTAAATCTGGTAAGATTTGCAGAACCTCAAGGTTTCGCTGGGTCAGGAACAGGGTAAAAATAGTCTCTGAGGATGAATTCTGGCCAGGAAAATAGAGATAAGTGAAGGACAGGGAAATACGTTGTAAAATTTCACTTTTTCCAGCTTCCTATTTGGTTTCATTCTGAATTTTCTCCGAATCATTTATTTCTTCCACTGCCCTCATAGCACTATGAGGAGCCAGCTACAGTACCAGAATCCAGGAGACAGAGACATGGGGGCTTTTCAAATGTCCAGTGGTAAAAGGTATAGTAAAAATAGATCCCAGAAGTAGGCAACATGCCCACAAAGCTGGCCAGACAAAGTCCTGGGATGCAGGAACCCAGCCACTCAGCACAAAAGACAGCCATGGAGCTTGCAGTGCAGACGCAAGGGCCCCGAGAAGAGGAACAACCAAAGGTCACCTCGTTTTTGGAATGCTTCCAGCTATCCCAAACAAGCAAATGACGATCACATTTCTGAAAATCCTCACCATGGGGGCATTCCTGGTTCCCCTGACGGCTGGTTCCTTTCCACTGGGCAGTTGTTTCAGACACTTATGTTAATTTTCCTGGGGGCAAGTCTGTTCCATTTTCATCTAGTTCCTCATTCTCTCCAGATGGCCCTATTATGGGCTAGGGTCACAGAGCCAAATAGATGGACTTGAAGATACCATTCCTCTGCCATTATGGTCGTAATCATCTTTTTTTAAAGGACTGCCTAAAGAAATTCAGCTGTGAAGGTCAGCAATAGCAACAATAACTCACAGTTTAACCGTTTTCTCTTTGGATAATTAGTCAGGTGGAGAGGAACAGAGACCCATTCAGCTACCTAAAGTAAAAATTTGTGTTTGGTTTTATTTTCCTTGTTTCTTTCCAGAATGAGGTGAGTCCCATGGTGTCCAAGGGCAGAGAGCACCCGAGGCCTTTTCAGAAGTCAGAAGAAATAAGAAAGTCCCAGTGAGCTCAGCAGGATCCTGGGCCCCTCTCCTGCCTCCAGCAGACCTTACCAGAGTCTTCTCTTTTCCTTTCTAGGGTCTCTCATTCCTGTAACTCTGCAAAAGGCATGTGCCTGTTGTGTCATGCATATGAACACATTTGAAAGCCCAAACCTCTGTTTCACAGCCTTCCTTGGCTATCAATCAGCATGTTAGGTACCAATGCCAAATTCCTGGGGGTGAAAATCTAACTGGCCCATTTGGAGTTAGGGAGCTGCCTAGGTCCAATAAACAATGCCCAGAAGGCGGGGGGCTGCTGGGTGAGATAGAGATATCGCCCTTTTTTTTTTTTTTTTTTTTTTTTGAGACGGAGTCTCGCTCTGGCGCCCGGGCTGGAGTGCAGTGGCCGGATCTCAGCTCACTGCAAGCTCCGCCTCCCGGGTTTACGCCATTCTCCTGCCTCAGCCTCCCGAGTAGCTGGGAATACAGGCACCCGCCACCTCGCCCGGCTAGTTTTTTTGTACTTTTTTAGTAGAGACGGGGTTTCACCGTGTTAGCCAGGATGGTCTCGATCTCCTGACCTCGTGATCCGCCCGTCTCGGCCTTCCAAAGTGCTGGAATTACAGGCTTGAGCCACCGCGCCCGGCCTGATATCGCCCATTTTTTAGTGAGACCTATGTAGGCTCCCAAAACCTGTCCATTACAGAGACTGGCTAAGAACTTTCACAGACTTAAAGTGGTTAATAAGCTTTGTCCATCCTACTCTGTTTAAGAAAATGGCAGCTCTACAACCTTGGAGGAGAGATTACTTGAGCACTTATATTCTTCCCTGGCAGTCTTTACTTTTGCTAGGATTAAGCCTCAACGGGTGAGAAACTTTTGAGTGGGCCTGAGCCCTCCCTGGGTATGGTCAATGGTAGCCCACATCCTATCCACCTAGCAGATCAATGCGTTAATGGGCCATGGGTCAGTTCACTCACGGATCAGTTAGTAGTAAGTGGGTCTCCTACACAGGTTTGTCCCCAGTACTAAACACATTCCCACTGTGCTGCTGGCCACAGGAACACATGAGCCAGTCAGTTTGGACAGCCAGCCTGCATCTGTCACTTCTCCGAAGGAAATCGCAAAGCCCAAGCACTCTGTGTCATCTTTGTAAATATGAAATAAGGAATTGAATTATTACTTGAAGGACAGAAGACAGGTAGAATAAAAAGCCATAATAATGTCCACATTTCAATAATCTCTTAATTCACCAAATGATTTCTAAAGAAGCCCCTGACTAGCATTCATCTCCTCCTCTGCATAGCATTTATCACCCTGAGTGGCATTTGATCTCATATCTGTCTTCCTCAGTAAACACTGGTGTTCTTTAATGAAAACAGCATATTGTAGCCTCTCACAGGCTTGGGGCCCAGCCCAGGACCTGGTATGTCGCTATAAACAGTTGACAGTGGATGGACGAAGAAATGAAGAATGGAGGGAAACATTTAGGGATTAAAGGTCTGAAAGAAAATAGGAAGGGACTGAAAGGAAAGGGAAGGAATAAGGGATGGAGGAAGGAAGGAAGGGAGGGAGGGAGGGAGGGGAGGGGAGGTGAATGAGGGAGGGAATTCAGTGGCAAGTGTAACAATCCAAGTGAGCACTGGGGTCACACATCCTGTGATATGGTGCCTCACACAGATGAGTGCAACCTCCTGGACCAAACCTCCTGGACCAACCCGGAGCTGGGACTGGGCTTCACTCAAGAAGCAAATGAGCTTGACCCAAGGCTAAAAGTTCTCCGTGCCATGGTCTTCAGGGAAATTCTTCCTTGCCTCCTCTTTGTGTGCCCTTTCCTTGCACTCAGGTAGCAGTGCTCTTCTGGCATCCTCCCCAAATCAAAAGGGAAGTCACTCCCACTGGCCATTTGCTCTTATTGATGGATTACACTGCAGTGTGAATATGCTTCATCAACTTTAACCCAGTGGTTCTTAACCTTTTTTGGCAGGAGAACAGAGAAGTTGGCTGGGTGCATCATAGACCTGCCCTGACATCTTGATAAAAGATATGGATCCTCTCCTCAGGAAAACGCACCCCCAACCACTCCTTAAATGCACAAACTCAGTTTCAGGGCTTCCCAACTGAGGTCTGTTATCAGGGTTTACTAGACTCTATTATTTGGCTCTTTTTTAGTTTTAAGTTTCTGATCTCTAATTGGGGAAGTCTGTTACTTAGAGGATTACCAAGCACCAATAACCAGATAGGGAGGAAGACGTTTCTCTGGTCAGAATCAGACTTCAAAGTGCACAAACAGAGCCCTATTAGACTTCTGGGTAACTGGGAAGCAGTACAATAGCACGGTGACGTAGGAGCACAACTCCTGTCCTCTGGGATCTCACTGGCCCTGTGTGCCTCTCTTTGTCTCTCACACACACTGGCCACTGGATGGAAGTCCCAGAACATTAAAGCCCCTGGGAGGTCACCCTCTGTTAATGATTGGCATGTGTCAACCAGTTAGCAGCCTTGCTTCCTAATTTTCTGGAATTATCTACCTTTGGCCTTCCAGGACAAACTATCACATACATAATTTTTAATAGATTTTTTTTCTTTTTGAGAGGGAGTCTTGCTCTGTCGTCTAGGCTGGAGAGCAATGGCACAATCTCTGCTCACTCCAACCTCCACCTGCCAGGTTCAAGCAATTCTCCTGCCTCAGCCTCCCAAGTAGCTGGGTGCATGCCACCATGTCAGCTAATTTTTGTATTTTTAGTAGATATGGGATTTCACCATGTTGGCCAGGCTGGTTTGTAACTCCTGACCTCGTGATTTGCCTGCCTCGGCCTCCCAAAGTTCTATAATTACAGGACTGAGCCATTGCACCAGTCCTTCACAGACTTTTTTTGAGACAGGGTCTCACTCTGTTGCCCAGGCTGGAGTGTAGTGGCATGATCACAGCTCGACCTTCTGCTGGGCTCAGTGTTTTTGTTTGTTTGTTTGTTTGTTTGTACAGGTGGGGTTTTTCCATGTTGCTCAGGATGGTTGCAAATTTCTGAGTTCAAGCGATCTGCCTGCCTTAGCCTCCCAAAGTGCTGGAATTACAGGTGTAATCCACTGTGCCCAGCTGGCTTTATTTTTAGAGCAGTTTTAGGTTTACAGCAAATTTGAGCAGAAGGTACACATTTGTTACAATTGATGAGCCTACACTGACATGTCATTATCACCCAAAGTCCAAAGCTTACATTAGGGTTCATGCTTGATGTTGTAAATTCTATGGGTTATGACAAATATATAATGACATATATCCACCATTATTGTATCATACACATCGTTCCACTGCCTAAAAATCCTCTGTGCTCTCCTAATTCATCCCTCCTTGCTGCCCCCCAACACCGGGCAACCACTGATCTCTGTGCTGTCTCCATAATTTTGCCTTTTCCAGAATATCATAGAGAGGAAATCATACAGTATGCAGCCTTTTCAGACTGTCTTTTTTAACTTAATAATATACCTTTAAGATTCCTTCATTTATTTTCATGGTGTGATAGATCATTTATTGTTAGTGCCAAGTAATACTCCATTGTCTGGATGTACCACAGTTTATTTACCCATTCACCAACTGAAAGACATCTGCTTGCCCCCAAGTTTGGACAATTAAAAATAAAGCTGCTATAAATACTTACCTACAGGTTCTTGTGTGGACCCCAGTTTTCAGTTCATTTGGGTAAATATCAAGTGTGTGATTACTGAACTGTGTTTGGTAAGAGTATGTTTAAGTTTGTAAGAAACTGCCAGCTGAATTCCACAGTGGTTGGACCATTTTGCATTCTCCCCAGCAATTAGTGAGACATCCTATTGCTCCACATTTCATCAACCTTTGATGTTGTCAGTACTTTGGATTTTCATCATTCTAACAGGTGTGCAGTATTATTTCATTGTTTTAATTTATGACTTCTTAATGGCGTATGAGGTTGAGTACTTTTCATGTGCTAATTTGTCACCTGCATGTCTTCTTGGGTGAGGTATCTGTACTTCCACGCTGTTTATTTTACTGGTAATGAGGTTTCTTACAGCAAATGCTATAACCTTGTTTCCCATGAAATCGTTGTAACCCTTCCTTGTTGGCTTTTATTTTAGATCAGTTTTCTGCAAAACTAAAATTACGTCCTTATTTTATAAAATGAAAACCAAAATTAATTTAAGTATTTGGTTTGTCACGAGTAATCCAGTTGGTTACTTCTCTTATAGTTTATTAATTGGAACCACCTTATCATTTTTAGAATAATCCAGAATCTCTTTTTAAAGTTGGTGACTATTTTTTTTATTTCCTTTCTTCAATGAAGAAGTAATGGCTTAGCAAATAACAATTTCTTGTGTATCATAGAATGTAAGCCATTTGGTCCAATTGCAATGAACAAACTCATTCTTCACAGGTACTTTTTGGTCACTTTCTTTCCAATTCTAGTATACATTTCATTTCCCCACATAAAGGCTTCTAGGTTTTAGGTCACAATGTTTTTTAAGAAAACAAAAACCATAAAATATCTGTATTTTCCTAATTTTGCCCTAAAGTTCCATTTTTACCAAACAGGTTAAGAATATGCATTTTTTAACAGCAACAAATCTGAAAACAGACATTTTAATTTGAAATATTTTGAGGAAAATATTTAAGGAAATAATCATAGATTATAAAACATACTGAGGGTACTCTTATCAAAGCATTTGACTACTTCAAAATGCAGTTAAAATAACATTAAAATATGACACAGAAAGCACACTCAACAAAATAAAAAAAAGATAAACTGAACGTCATCAAAATTAAAACCTGTAGTGCATTGATGCTACTATCAAGAGAGTGAAAAGACAGCCCACAGAATTGGAGAAAGTTTTTGCAAACTACATATCTGATATGATTCTCTATACTAGAATGTATAAAGCCAAGTACATATTCAAAAGATATAAAGTATCCAGAATATATTAAAGAACACTTTACAACTCAACAACAAAATGACAAACAACCCAATTTAAAAATGGGCAAAAGACTTGCTTATCATTTCTTCCAAGATATACAAGTGGCCAATAAGCACATTAAAAGATCCTCCATGACATTAGTTATTAGGAAAATGCAAATTAAAACCACTTTACAGCCACTAGAATGGTTATAATTCAAAAAAAAAAAAAAAAGAAAAAAGAAAAGAATGGGTGTTGGTAAGGATATGAAGAAATTGGAATACTCATATGTAGCTGGAAGGCATTAAAATGAATTACAGTGTGGTCCTGCAATTCCACTCCTAGGTATATACCCAAAAGAATTCAAAACAGGTGTTCAAGCAAAAACTTGTACATCAATGTTTTTAACAGCTGTATTCACAATAGCCAAAAGGTAGAACCAACCTAAATATTCATCAACAGATGAATGGGTAAACCAAATGTGATATATTAATAGAGTAGAAATTGCTCCACTATAAAGCAGAATGGAATACTGATACATGCTACAACATGGGTTAATTTCAAAAACATTATGCTAATAATGTAAAAGAAGTAAAAGACAAAAGTAATGTAAAAGTAGTAAAAGAAGCCACAGACAAAAGGCCACATAGTATGCGCTCCCATTTGTATAAAATATCCAGAACAGGCAAATTAATAGAGACCGAAAACGGACTAGTTGCTGCCAGGGGCTGGGAGTGACTGCTTCATGGATATTGGAATGAACAAGTTCTGGATATAGTGGTGATGGTTGCGCAACATTGTGAATGTACTTAATGCCATTGAATTACATACTTTAAAATGGTTACAATGGTAAGCTTTATGTTATGTATATTTTACCACAATAAAAGAGACAATAAATGCTTCAAAGGCATGATTTAAATTAGTTTTACTAGTGCATTTTATTTCAGATACTGGTGTTACATTGTCTAAAGGTAGAATTAATCCATGTTTTAAACTTTTGTTCTATACGGAGGAGAGAGAATGTTGGAATGTTTCTCACCTTCAACCTGCGTTCTTGGAGAGTATTAAATTTGGCATATTGGCTGCAAATTTACACTATTTTTCTTTTTCAACTTAATTTGACCTCCACAGTTATGTGTTAGAGCTTGGGGTTCAATATATGGGATAGTTTCCTCATAAATGCTTTTGGAATCATATTTATGAGTTTTTCTAAACTTTGTGTAGGTCTGAGTTGTAGGAACTTTCCCAGTAGAGTTAATGGCTATTAAAATTGCATCTAACATTTTTGGTCTCAGCTATCTCTTAGATTTAATTTAATTTTCTAAACAGTCTTTGCTTATTATGTATTTTCCTTTCCCTTCAGAATGAATCAATTATTAGTTTCTAACATAATTTTGACCAAATTTAAGTTCTTGTTAACACTTTTTTAATTCTATGAAGCAAGTCAAATGAGTTATCTCAACTACATTTTCATACTGTATGTAGGCTTATTGATAATTATTAAGTATTACTGCAATGGTTAATGTTATATGTCAACTCTCTGTCTCTCTGTCTCTGTCTCTCTCTCTCTCTCTCTCTCTCTCTCTCTCTCTCCCTCTCTCTCCCTCCCTCTCCCTCTCTGTGCGTAAGCTTGGACATCCATCCTCTCCTACCCTCAAATATTGGCATGCTCCTGGTTCTCAGGCCTTCAGACTTGGAATAGAATCTACACCACCAGGTTTTCTCAGCACCCAGCATGCAGTTGGCAGATCATAGGACTCCTCAGTCTCCATAATCATGTGAACCAATTACCTCATAATAAATCTCTATAGATCTATGTCAGTATCTACACTTATATGTGTTCTATTGGTTCTGTTCTCTGGAGACCTATCGATACAGTTTGGCTGTGCCCCCTACACCCAGCCCTGCCGAAATCTCATCTTGAATTGCAGTTCCCATAATCCCCACATGTTGTGAGAGGGACCCGGCGGGAGGTAATTTAATTATAGGGGTGGTTACCCTCGTGTGGTTCTCATGATAGTGAGTGAGTTCTTACAAGATCTGATGGTTTGGCTTTTCCCCTTTTGCTCATTCTTCTCTCTCCTGCTGCTATATGAAGTTGGACTTGTTTGCTTCCCCTTCTGCCATGATTATAAGTTTCCTGAGGCCTCCCTAGCCATGCTGAATTGTGAGTGAATTAAACCTCTTCCCTTTATAAATTACCTAGTCTTGGGTATGTCTTTATTAGCAGCATGAGAACTGACTAATACACCTATAATACAATTATTAATAAATGATAATGTAGCTCAGTCAGGGAATATAGAAAATTATCAAGAAGAAAATGCAAATTACTCAAGAACCTCTTACCTGCTGGCAATGTTAATATTTTAGTGAATAGCCTTCAGATATATGTATGAGAGATATGTAAAATGCTTAAAACAATCCTGCAATTTTCATTTTCACTCTACTATGCATAGTGGATGTCTTTTCATCTTAGAAAATAGACATAAGTCATCTACTGATAGCTCCAAAATATTCATTTATGGGAATATATCAAATACTATTTCATTTGGGATGAGCGTTCAATTTTCAATTCTTCCTTCTGTGAACCTCATTCTAGTGAATGTTAAACACACATATGTTCAATGTTAAATACAGGTATTTCCATATACAATCAGTTATCTTTGCGTGTATTTCTTGAGGTTATGAAGTAAAAGGCCTCATGCCTTCTATACTTTGAATCCTATTGATATTGACATGTAATGCTGACTTCCCTCTGATCTGTCCTAGGAATCCCACCACCAGACCCCAATCTCTGTGACCTAAAGACAATCTTTTCATTGTAAATTTACAAGTTACAGTTGTGTGTGTTTATGAGGTACAAAGTGAGATTGTGATTTAATAAATTTATTTTAAAACTTATGATTTATAAATACAAAATGATTTATAAATATGATTTAGAAAAACTAAATCAAGCTAATTAACATATCTGTTACCTCAAATACTTTTCATTTTTCCATAGTGACAATGTTTACTCTTAGTGATTCTGAAAACATACAATACACTCTCACTAATTATATTCACCACACTGTACAATAGATCTCAGAAAACATCCTTATTTCTCTTGTATAATTGAGGCTTCATCTAACGGTTTATTTTAATTTTTAATTTTTAACCTCTACTAAAGTTGAACATTATTTTGCATTCAGTGGTCTTTTGTATTTTTTTATAAATTGTATAATCATGTTCTTCACCCATTGCTTATGGAGTTATTTCTTTTTATTAATTTGCAAGAGCTCTTTGTATATTAGGAAATGTAACTCTTCTTTCATGTTCATTGCAAATATTGCAAATATCATTAGTATCTAACAACAGTCTTCTTGTCGTTTTTCTGTCTTTCCTAAAAATACTTTATCTCTGAAATTTTCAAATAGATACATAGAGATAATTACATAAGGAATCCCCTTATAGCTATCACTCAGCTTCAATAATTATTGAAACTACTACCAATCTGGTTTTATCTTTCAACCACTGTTTTTCGTTGTTGTTTTAAGCCAAGCTCATGTTACCCATAAATATATCTGTAGGCATCTGTAATTAATATGGTCATTTGGACCCATAATCACATACCATGTTCCCAACTTATCCACCTGTAATATAATGGAAATTTCACCAACTCACATAAAACCCTTTTAGATAGCATATACCCATTTTGAAACTTCTTACCACTATCCATACTCCTTTTCCTGGCCCTTCTCCTAAAGTTGTTTGGCCTGCTTAATCAGAAACTATTTCATCCATCTACTTGTCATAGGTTCTTAAACATATTTTCATAGTGTTTATCACATTCACTTTTTCCACAAAGGTTTTGTTTTCATTCAGATGTTCTCCACACATTATTCACTTTCTCTTTTCTGTGTATCAGATAATTGTAGGCTTTTGAACCTAAAGGCAGTTGTAATTCTTATTTTCAGTGCATCTCCTCAGTTGCAGCTCAATATTTCCAATTTAAGTGATAGTGTACGCTGAGATGGCAAGCTCTTCCTGTTAATTTTCCATGTTGTAGGCATTTACATAGGCATTTGGGGAAGTTAAGGGTTTTCCCCAACGCATTTCCCACTTACCACAACTGTCCACCTCACAGCAGACTTCAGGATTTCCCCCAGATCGATACACTTATTTTAGTACCATATTAACTCATCTTCATTAAATCTCCCTTTGCCTATGCAGCAAGCAGCCTGCCCCGAGAGTCCCAGTCTTCACCAGGTGTCTCTCCTCTTTTACTCAGGAGGACTTTCCCAGGAAAACCATGCCACTAGCAAAAGAAAAAAAAAAAAAAAAAAAAAAAAGGATACACATAAAACTTGTCTGTGTGGGATCTTTATCCCTAGGATGCTTCTGTTTTATTTATTTTTTTTCAGGTTAGGAGATGTTGTGACTTCTTCACTCCTACCTACACAGTCCTGAAGTCAAACCATCCAAGTTTGACCAGAGAGGATTAGACACTATAGGTTAGCACTATAGGTTAGACACTATAGTTAGCAGGTGATGGAGGTGGTGATTGTGTTTGTGCGTATCTGAGGGTGTGATAAACTCTGGTTGATTTTAGCACAGTTAGCTCTTAGTGCTTGAGTCCTTCTGGAATGATATGGCATAAAAGCCAGGGAGGTCAGGTCAACTTAGAGATGATGAGGCAAGAACTTTCAAAGCTTTTCCCTAAAGCTGTTCTCAGTTCCATACCAACCTCCCAGAAATATGTTACCAAGGCCAAACTGAAGTCATGGAGTATCAGTTAGGGGTCTTCATAGAGATCATCTTGTCAACCTCTATCATCTAATGAATAAAGAAACCAAAACTTAGGAAGGTGAACTGAATGACTTGCCCAGGGTTGGAGAGAGAATCATGACCCAAACCAGGTCTCCTGAATCTTCCATCTACCAAACCAAATTAAGCCATCTCTGGTGACACTCTCTAGCTACTGTGCTTTCTACTCAAGCACACAAGGCCACTGTTGACTCTTCAAAGCATCACATGTTACAGCAAAGCCTCAAACAACCTCAGTGGGACTAACTGCTATAATCAAATTGACTCTAAGGGACATGGAACATAACTTTCTCAATCTGGGATCTCATTCATTGCAATTCTAGAATCCCTCATGATGGACATCAGGGAAATTTAATTTAGTATGGCCCTGTTGGATAAACTAAAGTCTACTAAACAAAAGAGAATAGTGAGCATGGGACTAAGAAGAAAAATAGACTTCAAAGGAGAACAGATGATGAGCTCTGGTGCTCACAGGAAGCCCCAGGACAAAGTTTCAGTCCCATCTTACCCTTGACCGGCTTCAGACCTTAAAGTAGTTGGTCTTTTGTCTGTAAAAAGACAACAGGATTGGGTCTTTAAGTGAAGAAATAAATAGTAAGTAGTTCTCTAGGTTTTCTGCAGCTATGTCTCATATTTGACAATCTTACACTCACCGACTTGACAGTCTGCTTTCACTAATCCATATGCATATAAGGTGTATATTACCCCCATGTCTACGAGATTCTCACTTAGCCAACGACATCTGTCTTTGAACTGTCACGAAATGCTAGAATGATTCTTTTTCTTTTGTGGTGTCAATTCCTCTTTCTGTCATTATTAACCTTGTTAAATACCCTCTTCCCTCCCCTTCTGAAAGGCATGAACTGAGTGCTAAGTTTCAAACATACCCCCTTAACACATCCAGAAGGGGGGAAAAAGCACATCTAGCTATCTACTTAATCAAACATCTACTTTCACTCCATCAACGGGGAGTAGGCCCTTTTGTACATTTAACAAATTCAAGCAATTTAGCAACTGGGTTAAAGTCTATGTAAAGTACTTCAACAACATGGGAAATGAAGACACTGGTCTTCTGTCTTAGAATTGGTTAATGGAAGACGTGAAGTCTCAAAACGCGCACAACAGTGGGTTCTTACGGAGCTGCCTAATGCACTGCTGGGAAAACCTTGAGAAGTTTTCCATCACGGGGGGAGGGGGGTTGACAGTTTTTGCCTTTGCTGTCAGTTCCACTGTGGGAGGCTCCTAAATTTATTATACCTGGGAAATGATTCTAGCGCAAACCCATCCTGAAAGAAGCCAAAAAGTGAGGCATGCAGAACATCCTTCTACAGGTATTATTGGTTCCCACTCCAAGTTACAGAGGCCGAGTCAAGGCGACTCCATGGGCCATGACTGTGGGGCACTTTATCTAACTTGATCAAGGTGGAGCAGAGCAAGAAATTGGTCCTATTTGCCTTGCTACATCAACCAGTTTTCCAAGCCTTAACTAAAAAAAAAAAAAAAAAAAAAGTGTGTACCTCATAAAACAGAATTGTCACAGTGGAGTGGTAGCATTTTTCTACCAGCAATGATGTCTCTATAAAATGTCCTTTCTACTGAGTAGTCAAAATGCTCAATGCCACCTGTTAGAAGCTCACATGTCAAACATTAGTTTTTTGGATCATCAAGAAGCAGCTGTATTTCTTTTTCAAAAAATTTAAAAATAACCCTCCTCACTTTGGGGGACTCCTTTACCTCAGTTTCCTCATCCATAAAATAATAATAATAATGTGGTCCAACTTCCTGGGGAGGAGAAAATTGATAACTGCTTTTTGCTGATGAGCTCAAAAGCTATGCAAATATAAATCATTGAGTACTGCACATATTGCCATGCTGCTACCTGAGGTGCTGGGAGCTTTTCACTGAAATCAACAGGAGCTCCAGGAATGCAAAAGAAATATGTACTGGGAGAAATGGGCCCAGAGCATTTTGGTGATGCTCATTGAAGCACAATGTTGTAGTGGAGGGGCAACAGCTAAGTGTATGATTATCGACCGCTGCATTTGGATTTGCTCTGAGAACTCTGCTACATCAGATAGTCCTGCTCAAAGGACATCAATCATTTGGTGCAACACTCTGTGTCT
The DNA here is from genome assembly GCF_002776525.5 of Piliocolobus tephrosceles. Lineage (NCBI taxonomy): Eukaryota > Metazoa > Chordata > Mammalia > Primates > Cercopithecidae > Piliocolobus > Piliocolobus tephrosceles. The sequence goes on from NC_045441.1 coordinate 38,645,657, forward strand.
TACGGGCTTAATGGCCTTTGAATCCAAAGGGCCAAAAGCTGCCCTCTGAAGTGAGCAAAGGGCTCTTCAAAGGCTGGAGGAATACTTATTTTTGATTCACAAATAATAAACAACCTAAGAATAAGATAATTAAAGTAGCGTACTGGTTCTGACCTTCAAAGGATCAATAAACAAATGCATCTCCTGCTCTGCACTTTAGCCACCGGAGCCAAACCCCATGGTTCTACCCTCAGTTTAGTCCCTCAGCTTAATCATCTTTTGATTGGCCATGGAATGTGTACCCAACTATAGTCAACAGTCTTACACACATATATATGTCCCGTATTTCTATCTGTACAAAGAATTGTGTCTTCATCCTGCATATTCTCTTTTCAAAATTAGCCTTTGTTAATCATTTATAAATCAAGACAACATTATTCCTTCTCCCAACCTGCAGGGTCATTCAATACAACTTGTTGGAAACATCCTGCTTGGCTGAAAATGTTTATGAGCTATAATCATAGAAAATAAAGAGATATTATAATGAGAAGTCAATCTTTCAGTTTAATTGCAGAACACTTTTTAAGCTATAGAAAATTGTGAATTTGAGCTCTGAAGTGGAAATAAAGTTGGCAGTTTCAGACTGCATATCACAGAAAATGAGTTCTTTTTCTTCATTAGAAAAACATATCTGCAAGTAATAAGATATTATGAGTAAATATCAAGAGAATACATTGCACTGGGCTGTGTGTAGCTACAGAATATATTATATCTTTAAATTATTTCTAAATCACCAATTTAGAGAAAGTCCTGCTCCTGGCATTACTAAATTATAATCTGTATTCTTAACTTACAGAAGTAAAGAGGTATCAGCTCACTTAGGATAATTGCTTGATACAACCAGAAAAGTATTAGGGAAAATTCATTATGGTATTGCACTCTTATATTTTGAAATTATTCTTTGCTTCCTTTTTGAAAAATGGCTTGAAAATGAGCAGAATAATGTACATACAAGGAAAGTGTTAACTAAATTGTCAACTCTTAGTTGAAGGAAGGAAATTTGGAATATTCTCTGCTGAAGGCTTTACTGCTAAAAGAGCATTAAAAAGGTGAAGAAGCAACACTTCTAGTGCATGATCACAGAGCCCCAGACAGGACAGAAGCATAGGAAGGGAAGGAGGGGCTTTCAGCTGTCAAGAGAGGAAAGCATAGTCCCTCTGCATATTGGAAAACAAATATGCCAACTCCTTGCCATGTTATTTAAACAAAAGTATTTTTCCTATAAGTAAGATAAACCCTTCAAAAGTGGCACCATGAAATGGAACTATCTGTTGAATATCTGCTCACTGTTCTAGGAACTGTGAAGAAACAAAATAGAAAAAAACCAAATCTCTACTTTCAATGAGAACAAACAATAAACGTTACCAGTGAAAACCAGAGAGAAGGCAGGAGAAAAGCTAACGCTCGGGTGGGTCAAGTTTGTTCCCTTTCATGGAGAACAGACAATGACAACTCAACCACGATGATAATGGACCAAACACCTGAAGCCAGTAAGAGGGGTGGGCAGGCAGAAATCCAGGGGAGAACCTTCTAGGAGAGAGCAGTAAATGCAAGGCAGTGAGCTGGTCTGGAGCACTTGAGGACTACAAGGTAGGGCCAAGTGGCCAGAGACAGGCAAGTAAGTGGGAGAGTAGCCAGGCCCATGTTGTCAGGAGAGAGGGGTGAGAAGGATGGGAAATCATACATCTTCCTAGGACCTGGGCTTGGACTGGGGGAGTGGTCTGGCCTGCATTCAGCACAGAAGCACCCTGATCTGACTCTGCTCTTCATCAAGCTCTCTCTGGTTTCTGTGAGGGGCAGGGATGGAGGCAGAGAGACCCCTGAGGAGGCTGCTGCTATTTGCAGATGAGAGGTGACCAGCCTGTCTGCAATGGAGGGAGAGGAGGTTGGACCATGGATACCTGATACATGCAGTGCTAGCGGGATCCCCCGATGGACTGGATGGTAAGTGAAAGAGAGAGGCATCAAGAATGATTCCAAGGTTTTGGTCTCAGCAATTGCCAGTTGGTATTCAATGAGATGAAGGGGTCTCAGTGAAGCAAGTAAGAGAGGAAGATCAGGGATTGAGCTAGGAGACAGTAAATATGAGTTGCCTATTAAGCCTCCAAGTAAAGGTGTTAAGGAGGTGGGAGAGTTCAAAAGGAGGTCTGAAGAGCAGATATAAATTTTTGAAGTAAAGATACAGAGATGACATTGCGAACTGATTCTGGGGAGGCCTTCAAGGAACTGACTGTGGAGGGAGACATATCCGGAGAGCTGCAGCATTTTAGGAAAGAGACAGGGGAGAAAATAGCCAATGAATGGAACAAGAGAAAAATGTGGTGAGTAGGGTGTCCTGAAGATCTACCGCACTGATATCGGGGTTCAATAAAATGTTCATGCATTTTTTTGTAAATTTTAAAGTGCTAGATAAATGCTGACTTACTACCTTTGGAACCAGGTGGACTTTGGTCCATCCATTGAGATCATTCTTTCCAGCTCTTCTTAGATTAAAAAAAAAAAAAAAAAAAAAAAAAATCCACTTTCAACTTAGTCAAGGTTAGTCTCAACTGAGAATCTGGAGACACATTCCTGGGAATCAGAAACTCTGTCTACTTTTGACTTGTTAGATAGCACTTTCTAAGAGTATTTATAGCCACCCATAAGCAGGGGAAGGGGAGAAGGGCTAACTCACATTGATCACTAGATATTACAATTGAAGATTTATGTTCATGCTTTTGTTTAATCCAAACCACAACTTCACAAAGCAGGATTCATTTTCCCTGTTGCAGAAATGAGAATGTGATCCTGAGAGAGGTGATGTAACTCAGCTGAGTTCACGCAGTGCCCTTGCCATGCACCTGCGGTCTCAGCCACTTGGGAGGCTGAGGTGGAAGGATCCCTTGAGCCCAGGAGGTGGAGGTTGCAATGAGCCAAGATTGTGCCACTGCACTCCAGCCTGGGTGATGGAGTGAGACTCTGTCTCAAAAAATAATAATAATAAATAAAAGAAAAGATAGTTGCTGTAATAATTCAAAAATAGCTAGACTAAAGTTCAGTCCTACTTGATAGGCTGGAAAGGCTGTTCACATATCTTAACCTTTCCAGGACAGGTCCATTCCATCTGACCTCTCTACCAAGACTGTGCTTCTAAAACTGACAATTCGGCCTTAGGGGAAATAAAAAATTTGAAGAGAACTGGAGGAAAACACTTCCCACAAATTGGAGAAAGGCATCTTAAAGCAGCAGTCCCCAACCTTTCTAGCACCAGGAACTGGTTTCATTGAAGACAATTTTCCCACAGAGGTCAGGAGGGGATGGTTTGGGGATGATTCAAGAGCATTACATTTATGGTGCAATTGAGTTCTATTATTACTATTACATTGTAACATATAATGAAATAACAACTCACCATAATGTAGAATCAGTGGGAGCCCTGAGCTTGTTTTCCTGCAACTAGATGGTCTCATCTGGGGGTGATGGGAGACAGTGACAGATCATCAGGCATTAGATTCTCATAAGGATCATGCAACCTAGATCCCTCACATGTACAGTTCACAATAGGATTTGCAGTCCTGAGATAATCTAATGCTACCATTGAGCTGATGGGAAGTGGAGCTCAGGAGGTAATGTGAGTAATGGGGAGTGGCTGTAAATACAGATGACGCTTTGCTTGCTCACCCATCGCTCACCTCCTGCTGTGCGGCCCTGTACTGGTTAGTGACCCTGAGGTTGGGAATCCCTGTCTTACAGGAATCAGTCCTTGGAGAGATCTCATTTCTGTGCTGGGAAATGTGGCATAAGCAGGAAGAAAGAAGATAACGGTGGAGCCAGAGGAGGAGCCAGTATGATTCGCAAGATAATTTGAAAAGAGAGGGCAGAGGCATGGCTGAAATATTATAACTGGCCAAGATTTGTATCCCAGCCTGGCCACATAAAAACTGAATGCTTCAAAGAGCCAAACACTTACCCAGTGCTTGATATCTGCCAGGGAGCCATCGAAGTGTCCTTAATGTGCACTAACTCGTTTAGACCTCAGACATTTCTAAGGATGTTTGTGCTATGGCAATGTTTCCATTTTACAGAAGAGGAAACTGAGGCATGGAGAAGCCTAGTAACTTGCAGAGCTAAGTCCAATAGTTTGGCTCCAGAGTCTGTCATTTCACAGCCAGGTTCTGGGCTTTCCATCAACCCCCAGCGAGTCACCTGCCCTGAGCTTCAGTGTACTCATGTGAAATGGGGACCACAGTGCTGGTTTTGTTGCATGGTTAAATGGGAGATAATGCCTGAATGACTGTCACAGAGCTGGACTCAGGGTGGGGTGATGATTACAATATTGCTATTAATCTTGAATTAATTCTCTCTTTTGAGAGGGATTTTTCTAAGCTCCCTTGCCAGCCAAGTGTGGAGCAGAAAAGCATTTGCTCAGACCTCCTTTATGATCTCTCCTCACCACCTCCCTCCTTGTGTCCATGAAGCCTCCCCCAGCTCCAGCCACTGTTTAGTGCTATCCTTTGTGTTCCATAAGGCTCATGTCAGGATTTATCATGACACATTTTGCATCAGAATGAAACCATTAATTGTCCACCGACTTTGCTAGATTGTGAGCTCCTTAAGGGACAAATCTTCCCTTCTGCTTTCTTGTGACTACCTGCATCTCAAGAGCCACCTGTAATAATGGTACACTCTCAATAAATATAGGCTTTCTGAATGAATAAATGAATACATGCCACCAGAGTGTTTATGCTTCCAGAAATCCTGCTCCAATCCTGTTCCTATTCAAAGAATCAACTGGGAGTGACACACAGCTCTGTTTTTCTTTGTTCTGATCTGTTCAGGTCAGATTAATGTATTATTTTTTTATTACTAATCAAAAACATCTTCAGAAACTTTTCATCCAAAAGTTTTTTTTGTATAAACCTATCTATCTCCTCCAAATCACTATATCTGACACAGTGTGTTTTTTAGTCTTTTCTCACCAAATGATATTGATAGAAATTTGTTGCTTTTGAGAACCTAGGTGTATTTCTCTTACAAATTTCAAAGGGAATAAAGTGAAAGTATTATCAAGAAGTGGGGAGAATTCATGTGTCAGCTACAGCCCATCCTTGATTCGAAACCTATAGGCAGAGATGTGAATGGTCAGTAGTGCTAAAGGATTTATGAGGTTCCTGCAGAACCAGGAGCCACTGAGGTGCCAAGACAGGGCCTTACAGATGTTTCAGGAAACCGAGCACCCAGAGGAGTGTCTTGCCCAGTTCACCAGGTGCTTCCTACCCAGGCACTGCCAGCAGGACAGTTCTAGTTCTGCACCAGCCCCCTGCCTCTCCTCTGTATCCTGCTCCTTCACCTCCAGTAGCAGGCAGGAGCCAGTGGACTATGCTTAGAAACAGCCAAACCAACGAGGGAGCCCAAGAAAAAGGATCGAGGACCTCTCGATCATTAGTTTTCAAAAACAGCAGAGGCAGAAGCTGGAAGTCATGAAAATTGGGAAAAAGAAACCAAAGAAGCAGTGTCTTTGTTGCAAGTTTCATCCAAGTCCTGGGTCTTTCTTCTCCTGCTCCTGTTCATTTTCAGATGAAACTAAATGAGTTCTCTTAGATTAACATTATACAAAGATACAAATAATATATAAATAAAATAAAATTTTATTTTTAGCAAAAAAAAAAAAAAACTTTTGCTGTTATTTAAAAATATTCTTGCTGTTTTCCAACCATCAGGGGAAACATGCACTTTTCATTGCTGTTAACAGATTTTTTTATTGAAGAAAAATACAACTATGATAACAACTTCCATACATTATTTCATTTAATTTTACATAATTCTATGAAGACCATTGTGAAGTAGATATGCTCTGCAGATGAGAAACTGAAGCTCAGACTTTAAACAACTTGCCAAACACAGGTAGTAAGAAACAAAAGTATTAACCATATCATATCACCTCAATCATCCTTTTACCTTCCTTTGAAAGTAAAAAAAAATCACTCTCTTTTGAAAATTCCATCCAGGCTCTACCTGGATAAAAGTGTCTAGTTGCCTGTCTTTCTCTATAGTGAGCTCTGAATAAGTAGCCTCTGATTAATCCTATAGGTGGTCTCTATTCTTTCAATAATACAGCCTCAAAAGAAGAAAAATTGGTGATTTAGCAATTATTGTCTGAATAAATTAAACAGTGTTTTATTTAACACTTTAACATTGTGAAGAGGGCAATATATGAATTAATATATAAATAAAATAAAATGGCTTTAGACATAAAATGAAAAAAAAAAAACAGTTTTACATGTTTCAATTTCTCCCTATATGTTTTCCCATCCATTGTGCACTTTACTGTTGTCCCTAAGGGTTTGAACATTTGATTAATATCACCTCTCTGGTCCCTTCGAGTCTATCCACAGACCCCAGGTTAAAATAATGTAAACTTGACTTCCTTTAACTCCACCCACTTGGGGGCAAGGGTAAGGCGTGGTAACTTCAGCCTGACTGCTGTTTTGTTTTGTTTTGTTTTTGTTTTGTGATAGGGTCTTGCTCTGTCACCCAAGCTGGATTGATTGCACTGGTGCCAATCATGGCTCACTTCAGCCTCAAACTTCTGGGCTCAAGGGATCCTCCTGCCTCAGCCTCCTAAGTAGGTTGTTGGGACTGCAGGTGCATACCATGACACCTTATTTTTAAATTTTTAATACAAATGGGGTTCGATTTTTAAAGTTTAAAATTTTTTTATACAAACAGGGTCTTGCTTTGTTGCCCAGGCTGGTCTGGAATTCTTGGCTTGAAGTCATCTTCCCACCTTGGGCTCCAAACGCAGGTGTGAGTCACTGCACCCAGCCAAGGAGCCTGACTCTTCACAGAGCACTCCTCATCTCATTGGGACATTGGTTGGGTTAGCAGGGAATAACAGTTCCTACTTGGAGAGTATTCCTCTCTGTCAGGCATGTGGCAAGGTCTTCCATATGTGATCTACTTAACCCACAAACAACCACATCAGGAAGGTCATATTATCACCAATTTACAGATGGGGAAACTCAGGCTTCCAGAGATTAAGGACCTCAGTCAGATTCATAAGCCCAAACTATCTGGGCTCTTAATCCCACATGCTCCAGCCTCAGTGGGCTACATCTTGGTGAGATGCCTATGTTTTGGTCCACTGGTCCACTCCTGAGGACCAAGGCACCGGTTTAGAGAGACATACCAGGGGCTAAAGGTACTTCTGCATCCAAGAAAAGAGGTGTCAGTGTCCCCTTTACATTGCTGGCCTCCCTCTGGGCCTTGTACCTTATGTTTATTGCCTCATTTAATCCAGGTAAGGACTCTTTAGGATTGGTGGCATGTATTCTTTTTACAGACAAGGAAGATGACGCTCAGGAGTTTGGATAACCTGCCCAAGGTCACGCAGTGGAGGAGAGGACTAGAAGGTAAATCAATGCACCTTTCACTACCTTCCCCTTCTCCGGGCTGTAGCAGTGAGTTAACTGGCTCAGGCTTGCCCAGCAAAATGCCCTTCAGGACACACTGAGTACTGTAGTAAGAGCTGCATATGCGCCCAGGAATAATGTGGACAGACACTGTTTGTAATTCACAGGTAGAAGGGCAGATCCTGTCTCTGGTGTGCCCCGGTCCCCGACCTGGAGGCCTCCTGGACCAGGCCACGACCTTTCCCGGTGGCGATGGTCACCAGCCACGCTCGACTGCCCTGAAGGGACATTTTCTGCTTATTCCCTTGCCCGGCTGTGCCCTCCACCTGGAAGGCCTGTGCCCTCTTCGCCTGCATGTCCTACCCTGAGGAGGCTCCCTGGGTCTTTCATTGCTCTCCCTGCTGGTCTTCACGCCTTCCTGAACCACCGCGCCCAAGCAGGGGCACACCCTCGGCCCTCTTCACAGGGCGCTCCTCCTCACAGGGGTGCCCGAGATTTTTATTCTGTGCCTTCCTGGTGGCTCCTACAAGTCTGGAAGGGCAGGAGGTGCATCTCACTCCTCTGGGTCCCCTCCCCTAGCGCCTGGCGGGAGCCCAGTCTGCACGTGTGGAATTCATGACTTTTTCTCTCCTGCTCAAGCTGAACACACTGCTGGCTCCTGCTCGGGTGGAGCCCGGCTAATCAGAGTGAGGGGCTCCCCGTAGGGCGAAGGGGTGCGCTGTCAGAGGTGGCATTCCCGTTTTACGGAGACACACGGTGTCTTACACGCCAGGGAGAGGTCTGAGACGCAAAGAGCCGTCGAGCGGGCTGCGGGATTGCTTCGCTGTCACCTCCGCCTGCAGCCACCCTTCCGCACGCACTTGCGTGTGCACCCAGGCCAACATGGAAGGCGCCATCCTAACTTCTGCCGTGAGCAGGTGGGAGGGAAGAGAGACAAGAGGTATTCCATTGGTTGTCTGGGAAAATGAATTGCACCTTCCCCTCCCTTGCGGAGGATCAACTTTTCACACCCCCTCGGGTGGGCACTCGCATCCTGGGGCCGGAGCCCGAACCTGGGAGCCAAGGGGCCCCAGTTCCAGGGACGTGAAGCTGAGCGCACAGCGGGCGCTCCCAGACACTGGAGAAAGTGCTTTACGGTGTCCCGAGTCCCTCGAGTCTCGCCAGCGGGGCGAGCGTGCGGGTGCCCTGACCGACTAGCGGCCCCGGGTGCAGGGTGGCGGGCCCAGCGGCGCGCGTCCCCCCTCCCTTTCCTGGGGGCCCGCACTTGTCGTCCGCGCCGCCCTCTCCCCCACGGGTTACGCGCGGGTCCCGCAGCCCGGTGGCCGAGCTGGGCTGCCCGGCCCGCGGGCACAGCGCCGGCGGCCGCATCCCGTGGGGGGCCACGGCGCGATGCTGCGCTGGAATGAGGAAGCGTGGCGGCAAGGG